>NC_091932.1:21732745-21970245 GCF_041260155.1 Ptychodera flava
TGTTTCTCAGGTAAACTGTAATTTTTATAGCGTTAGTCGTCGCTATCGAGAGAGGCTGTTCTTTGAACCAAATATTTGGTATAGGCATCATGATCTTATAAGTTCAATTTTTATATTACACTGTCTTGAAAAAAATGCAAACATAAAAAAGATTGAGATTACAAGAGTAGGCAAAGGAAATGAGTCGGAGTCATCTAAACAAATTGACAGTTTTGTATTATGTTTGGTTTTCCGGGATGGTCTTACTCTGCACATCCGTCAAACGTCGAGTACAACCTGTTAATTGTGCAGACTCAAATAAAACGACGCCTTTCGTACACATCTCATAATTTGCACCCAATCACTTACTGTCAGATGCCGACGTAAGAAATAAATAAAAATTAATTGTATTTATGAGACATACCTCTCTTAGGGTAGCAGCCGCTAGCCATGTCACAACAAACGATTGGCAAAGTTTAACCATTACCATATGACGCCATATAATCAGATAATCAGTTTCTGTGCTCACTGAGCTATTAGTGCAAGATACGGAGCATATTAGTATTAATTTATGCAAATTATATTAATGAAAATTGTTTCGGAATTGAAATTTTATGCTTATGATTTTTTATTAATGTGGAATATTCATGTGCCGTGATTCTTGCATTGCATATTACTGAGAGGTAGCCGCGACGGGCCAAACACATCATACGGGAAAAACTCGTTTGCAGTTGTTTAAATCACATAAGCTTCTTTCAGAAGCGTTTCAAGTCGCACTCACTACACAAGGCTGCTAACATTTTACAGTAGATTGGAAATTTCTTTGTGGTAAACTAAGAAATTCGGGAATCTGTACATCTTCAGTTATAACGTCAGCAGTTCAGAAAACAGTCCTTTTCAATTGATGTTCGTCAGCGCCTGAAAACTAGTAAATTTGCAACCCTTCTAATATGTTCGTCAGCATGACCATGGAACTTGTTTAACATTATACTGATGGTGTTGTGTAGAGAGAAGAGGAGAGCAGAACCAGTTGGAAATCTACCGTAAATACAAGAATCGCCAAAGGTCATGAGAATAAAGTTGTTTAGCGGTACGTTCATGATTTTATAGAATTCCAATCAAGTACGGGCATTGTTGTATTCTGTAATATGCACATTTATGTGTTATAATCATCATGATGTCTACATGAAACATGCACGACTTTTGATATATATTTGATATATATATATATATATATATATATATATATATATATATATATATATATATATATATATATCAAGGAGAGTGAATTTGCCGTGTTTTAAACATTGGAATGTCTACGATTGAAGGGAAGATAACCTTGTTTCCTTTGTAAGTACATGCCCGCTATTTGATGATGATATGACCCGGATGTTTGGAACTCCATTGTTATTTCAGTGACTAGATTGTACTCAGGATGCAGTCGCTACAACGTCTTGGTTTGGCTTATTTTCTTCGTTTTCGTTGTCTACATTTTCTACCACCTGCCCAACGAGAAAGGTGCCGTGGGAATGAGGTGAGAGATTTCGCTTGCCTTCATTTTCTTTTTACCGTCCGATTTTTTATCGTAAAACGCTTGAAAATAGGCTATACGGGTTCTGTGCTTTAGACAGGCCACACACTCTTCTCGTCGTGAATAACTCAAGATTGGGATATTTTATGGGAGTACACTGACACAACTTTGCATAGCCTAAATTAATGATAGCTTCGTCAATACTAGTGAATTTCGTGACGTCATCTCCCTACTGGACTATTACCAATAACGTATCCGATTATCCATTATTGTGGTCCTACATGTTTTCTACATCTACAAATTCGCTTGCATTGCCAAAACTATGCAAAAATAGCGATGATGTGATTTATATAGTCTTGGAATGTCGAATCATGCTCTTATAGTACGCGGTTAGATTTACCTGAACCCTTAGGACAATGCACATTTATTTTTGGCGTCCCTTGCTTCATAGAATATGACTGATATGTGTTCACGTGCGATAAGACGCTCAGTTCAAAATGTCTTCGACAATTAGCAAACCGTTAGAAAAAGTGACAATTCTGAGACTGTTCAGAACGGGGTTAAATGCCCTTCTATAAACATTTCCCTCTATATATGTGATCAAACATTCGCAGCACCAGAAATTACACAATTTCGTTTAGTTTAGTTTGTTCATGTACCACTTGCTGCTAGTTTAAAAGGATTAATCAATTCCATTATCGAGCAAAAGTGGTCACTGCAATGTTCTTATATGAAATGGATTTATCCTAGCCGAACGAATATGGAATGGATTTTATAAATTCATTGACTAATATGCATTGGTCTTTCTGAAAAGTCAAGTTCAATGTAAAATCAGTCCATAATTAAATGTTTCTCAGATGGACAGATGGAGGAACTGTAGAATTCGACATTCAATGTGATTATAGCCGACGCAATTTTTGTCTTCCTTTTAATGGGTCATGTTCCTATAGATGTAGGTTTGCTTTATACCGTTTAACCAACAGTGATGCAGTCATAAACAGTGGAGAATTAGTCAGAGAAGAACAAGTGGGGGTGCACACCCTACGACACACCGACAGAAAGAAGTCAAAAAGCTGCCGACCAGTGAATAACTTTGTGTTCATCAAACCTGAAAAGACCGGCGGCAGTACAGTTTCCTCAATCCTGTTCCGGTACGGGATGAAGAACAACCTAGTGGCTGCCTTGAAACCAAGGTGGACTCACGGTTGCGTTATTAAAATGGATAAAGAGAAGGACAGACTGGGTATCGTGTACTACAACTGCAGTGATTTCCCAGGGTATGATTACTTGTGTCAACACATCCAGACTTACAACCGAGCTGAACTGAATAGAATCGTCCATGATGCCACATATACCACAGTCATCCGATCTCCGTACACACATCTGAAATCCAAATTCTACTTCCACAGGCGACATCTGAACCTGTCCATGTCACCTGACCCTTTTGCGATTTACCTCAAGGATATCGAGAAAACGGCGATGAAGGATGAGCAACTGCGGAAAGAGACAAATTCCTTCCATTTTCGGTTTGGTCTCAATATCGCCGAGAACGAGTCGTCTGCATTAGAAGACTTCCGCCGGTTCGGCGATGAGATCGATTTGGTGATGATAATGGAGTACATGGATGAGTCACTCGTTTTACTGAAAAAGCTAATGTGCTGGGACTTTGACGACATGGTCTATCACTCATGCAAGATGCATCAAAATTATCAACCACCGACAACTGACGCAATGCGAGATATCATTATAAAAGTGTCTCGTGCAGACATAAGGCTTTATAACTTTTTCAACAGAACCTTCTGGGAAAAAGTTGCAAATTATGACGGTGACTTCGAAGCCGACCTGGAGGAATTTCGATCGATTCAGAAAGCGGCAAATGCCAAATGCGAAGCTGATGAAAACAGTGACTATTGTACGAATTTACAAAGGGACGTGTACGAACTGTCAAAAGTGGTGTACGATGAACAAGCCAAATGGATGTGTTGAATGGAGTAGTTTTTCCTGCCACACCTGAAGTAGCCTTGAAATCAAATACTACGGAAAATATTTGCATTTTAGCACCTTAAAATATAATGTCTATACTTAAGGGAGTTCCCGACCCTTGTGGAAAATCATTAAATCGAATATGTCTTCAATATCTCATTTCATTGTACATTTCTTTGGACAGATCTTAGATTTGCTCATGCGACATATTATGCAAACAGTATTATAGAAACGGGTGGATTATAATTCACATACATCTTTACCTTACCAGGATATGCCTCACAAAACCGTCAGTTTGTACAGCAAAGTTGGAATTTTACTTAATAGTAATGTGACCAAAAGAATTAAATCGGTGTAATTGTCTAGTTACGGAAGTAATCACTCCTAAAGGAGTTTTTCAAACTCTGATGTAATGGTCTATATACTCAGAAATGCAACGAATAAAGAAAATTTATTCAACGTATTACTTTTTTAAAAAGGGAATCAGAATAATTTTGTTATTGTTCTTTCTTTTACGAAGGTTAAGGTTATTCATGAAAAAAATCATGTTCATCGGAAGTGTTCAACTTTTTGAAATCCATTTTCAATAAGTTTGGTCATTTTCACCTACACCGCGTTCGATTGCAGTAAAAATTTTGAAGGAATTTGTTATGCTTTTGACCATTATTTTAAATTATGATGGACATATTCAGTTACTAGTAAATGGTTGACGACACTTAATAGTTGTGCCTTTGAATCGTCTTTCTCATAATTGAACTATCATTAGTTAAATACAAACATAATTGGAATCACCATGATGGTGGTGGTGGTGGTGACAATTGTTATGATGGTCATTCTCGTTATCATAAATTTCTTCCTCTTAATTCTTGTGTACATCTTTCATTTGTTTACCTGTTTACAGTCAAAATTCCTTTATTGACAACAGATAGTCTAGATTTTGCTTTCTGTTGGGGCTATTGAGGCGGCTGCAGTTCATTGCAGAACCCATGAGAATAAATGGGGAAGGGGTACCTCAATGAAAATATAAGAAGCAAGGGATGATATTTTTATACCGCCTATAAGATCTTAGATGTGCAAGTATCACCCATGCGGATGTTTATGTAATGGACTTTCCATTTGCAGCTTATTACACTTTTGTATCTTTACAAATAAGATCGATCATTCAGGACATGAAAGTGTGGCTTCCGTAAGATTCAAAATCACGGGATGACGAATACCAATTATGTGATAATTTGATATCAAAGATCTGATATCTAAATTGATAAACTAATTAAAATCAGCTTCTGTGATGCAAATTCCTTTATATTTTTGTTTTCTTGATTCATAATTATAAAAATTAGGAAGAGCAGCCGGGACTCTGTAACATACTGAATAGTATCTAGATTTGCTTTTACCAGTGATTTAGATTATCATAATTTAGTCAACAGATCACTTTCTCTTTATCAGAAATACCGGTAAGGGTGAAAAAAGAAGAAGCTGTTGGTGCTGAAACACAAATTTTATTCAACCTCCCCCATTTCAAAGCGTTGATTATTTGGCAAGGCATTTTGGCTAGCATTGACTTGTTACTTAAGAACAGTGTACAAAGGATAATTCATTTTAACTCGTTGTATTAGCACTTCGTCTACATTTGAGAAGAAATAATACTTAATTTCTTGCACCAAAGACGGTCGTCACGTATAGCCCATGAGACAATTATCTCCATCGTTATTCAAAAATAAGAATAACAATCTTTACATTAAAGCAGAAATGTACGGTAAGGTTTTTCTCTTTCAAATGGCTGTGCAAAAACAATTACCCAAAGAGAAAAGACACAGAAATAATTCAAAACCAACTATCTTTGTAACTGACCTCATAGATATACAGTTCCAAATATACAGGTGTAGAACAACACAACGTCATTGTTATTAAATGCTCAGTATTTCAATTTTGTTTTTATTTGGAAAATATCTATGAAGGTTTTCCAAGGGGATATGAAACTACATTTCAATTTCTTGATTTCAGTATCGTGACATCATTTACAAATAAAATGGTATTGACTTCATTGATTATGCATTCTGATTGTTCCAAATCCGCAAGAATGTTGCAAATATTATTGGCAAGTGTAGGTATTAAATTGTCTTGAAATTATGCAAATTATCTAGTTAATTAAAATGAATTATAAGAATTAACAAGTTGTTCAGTTTCACAGTGCTTTTCTTTCTATACACCCTGTAAACTCATTACAATGAGTTGAAATACACAGGGAATATTTAATTACATCAATTTCTTTGTAATGGGCAAATTGTTAATTCCAGTAATGAAAATGAACACCTTTCGATAAGAGTACTGAAAGTAAACAAACGGTGCCTCTTAATATAACTGTTCATTTTAATAACAATAAGTCGACGTCAATTTGAAACATTAAAGAAAATTATCTTTTATGATCGTCATATCGGCTTTATGCGCATGAGGAGTTGTTCAGAAAATGGTAAAACATATTCAGCAATATTGGGCAAAAAATTCAATCTCAATTTAATAACATTGTATAACATTTCAAGTTTCCATTATTACTTCAGTGGAATGTATAGGCATTTCCTGTAAAACATTTTACAGTTAACCCTGTTGCACAATGTAGATTGTATTAAACTTTGAGTATACAATTTCTGGACTTTTTAAATATTCAGGATGGAGAAATAATTCATGTTTCTATTATCCTTAGGTTAAATTTATCAATTAACTAGTCCCGTGAAGAAAAAAACAAGTGACATGATGGACATATTGGACTTATGCAAAAGAGAAATCTTTTTATTGCTGTGAGATATATTTAGAATATTACCTCGACTAAAATCACAAAAATGATCATAAACAGTCTTTGCAATGTCAGCTTACCTATTAAATTACTTTAGTAAATAGATTATCAGCACCGAGATTGTACAACATCCATGTCCCGTTTTGCATTTTGGTAAAATAGGTGTCTCATGCGCAAATTCATTAAACCTTAAGAATTATCATTTCCTTAACCCTACTTAAATGTACGATGAAAAAATAGTTATAATGCTCTTGGTTGTTTGTACAATATATATATATATATATATATATAGTCATTTATCTGTCAAATAAAGGGAAAGGTGAAGAGATAAGAGAGGCACACTGGAGTTATGTAAATGAGAAATCTTAGAAAACAAGATGCATTGCCTACACAAGAAAGTACATTAAATAATTAAATTACTTGACTAAAATGTAAATTTGCTCAGCACATTTCTCAGAAGTCTTTTAACAGCAATGATTTTGTTCCCATTACCGAGTTTTACATTTATGCAAATTATGCACTGTCTCAACTCTTACTCCAGGATTCGATTATATCTTTTGTTTATCATTTTATGACCCTCCCAAAATACAGCTCTTTTCGTAGATTAAATATATTTATTTTAAGTGAAATGCAGAGAAAAGTGAAACAATGTGGCAGCCATATGTGATTTAGTACGCAAATCAGTAATAGTTCTAAGGCGACAATGTATATTAAAAAACGTTGCCTGGACGAAAAATAAGATAAATAAATACTTAGTTGAACAAAATGTCACGTTTTTCTCAATTTAATAGATATAATTCTTTCATCAGTGAACTTGTTGCACCTATTACCCGTTTGTATCGATGCAAATTAGGTGCTGTTATACATCTTAGATTGTATTAGACTTTTAGTATGTAATAATTCTATTGCTCTCAGTAGTAGCTTAAAAGATTAATTAATTAGGGAAATACAAAGAAAAGTGGATTGGATTTATGTAAATGAAGAATATTTCTATGACGACAAAATATTTTCATCAACATTGCTTAGACTAAAAAACAAGGCAAATAAGCCCAAACCTGCATCAAATATCATGTTTAGCCAAATATTTTAAGTAGAAATATTCTATCAGAACCAACTTTGTACCCATAACCCCTTTTGAATTTATGCAAATTAGACACTTTTAATTTCTAGATTTTCCTGGAAATTTAATGTCATTCTGGGACCTTTTTTATACTTTTTGTTATGTTATTTCAAGGATCTTGCTCCAAGGTTGACACTTTTTTGCTTAGATTGACTGGACTAAATATTTAGATTGACGCCAAACCTTCGAAGTATTGTTTGAATACCAAGGCGTCCACCATATCGCTCTTTCTCGATGTGCCCCTGTAATACAATTCCGAACACACGGAGGGACAGTACCAACTGGGAATCAGTGGAAATGGTCGTCTGCACATTGCTTGATACAAAAACGATCATTAGTTGAAAGACACGTAATATGTGATGATGGTTAGAAGATTTTGCACGAACCTCTGCGCATGTCAGAATTGAGGGAAGAAGGAATTTTTCTCTCTTCCTCTTCCTATTTATTGTAGTCTCCATGATCATTGATTTCATTTATCATTGATATATGGCTTGGCTTTAAGATACCGGTGTATCCATGCAATAGGGATAATAAAGTTTTCTTAAAACTCGGTATCACACCAGGTCTTCGTAACTGATAATCTATTGAACCATTTCGAATTAGAAATAAATTTCAATGGCATGCGTGAAAATGTTGTATTTAACACTGACACCAGTTCTAAATAATATCATTCAATTTTCGCAAAGCTCAGCTTTCAAAGCTTCAGTAACCTTTCTGTATTCTGTGTCTGTTCACTAAAATTCACTTAAAATTCATGCTTTATACGCCTTTGAGGATTTAACTTAATTTTACAACAGTAGATTCACCCTAGAATATTGTCCCCGTCACATTGAAATTTATTAAAATGCTTCGTGCTCAATTGTTAAAGATATGCAAACAAAAATCTCTCAACGGACGTAGCGATAGTAAAAATAAGATTAAAACTTTGTCCAGAACAATAGACGCTGAAAAATGCCTAACTACAGCAAATACAGTCATTTATTTCCTTTATTTTCTCGACGGGATTAAACCTTTTGACATATGCAAAATCAAGCCAGATGTGACTCCTTGTCTCACTTATGTAATGTGTGTAACTGAAGAAGAGAAAATTTATGTGATTTGAAGTATGAGATGTCGTCAGCTTGCGATATTTGTTGAAATATGATGCTGATGTCAACTCGTCGAGAGTATTAGAGAAAATCCTCAAAAACAAATTAATCGCTCAAACCAGTTGATTTGTTGGCTGATTTACTAATGATAATACTTGCATACGTATTTGGCGTTTTGCGGAATCGGTGAAACAAACTTTCTTAGCCATATGCTCGCAGATTTATACGCCGTAACGGTTGAGGATTTATACTTACAACAGTAGATTCACCTAGAATATTATCCCCGTCACATAGAAATTTATTAAAATGCTTCGTGTACAATTGCATTTAATATGCAGACAAACATCTCTTAACGAATATAGCGATAGCATCAATAAGATATAAAATGTTATCCAAAACAACAGACACTGAAAAAAATGTCAAACTTCAGCAAATAGAGTCATTGAGTTTCCTTCATTATATCGATGGGATTAAACCTTTTGACAGATGCAAAATCCGGCCAGATGTGACAACTGGTCTTACTTATGGAAAGTTGTAGCTGTCTTAAGTGAAGTAAAATGATGATTTGATGCACGTTTGTTATATGGTGATGGGCATTTGTTATATGGTGATTGGCAATTGTTACACAGTGATGGGCATTCGTTATATAGTGATGGGCATTTGTTATATGGTAATTGGCATTTGTTATATAGTGATGGACATTCGTCATATGGTGATGGACATTTGTGATATTTGATGTGTTATATTGTGATGTTCATTAATCATCTTACGATGTAGATTTTATGTGATGATTTGCCATCGTTATATTGTGATGTGGATATGTTATGTTATGTTGTGATGTGTGGTTATTATTTTGCGATGTTGATTAATTATATCGTCATATGGAATCTTCATGATTACAGTGACTCAAAACTTTCTATTTATGAGTTGCAAAATATTTGCATTTTTATACTAAGTTTCGAATCATGACACCTTATTCCCAAAGGTCAAACCTAATAATTGAGTTTTTCACCACTTAGTACGTGCATTGGTTGAAAATACCAGCATTCTACAGTATTGTAGGTCTAGTATGTATCTTTTGCGGTATCCTCTGTGAGGTCAGTGGCCTATTAATCCCCAGCGAGGACTGACTGTCTAGGGAAGTTTTCGTGTCGAATTTCCCGCCTGATCGGCGACAATTACCAAAAACTTTGAACCATAGCAACTGAGCAGACGTGGACTTTAAAATGTAAACAAACCTAGACGATTGCTATCGTATTAAGTGGACACCAGTTGAATGAATTGAACTTGGACAGAGAGTCGTGTTTAGAGTTTTCTTTACCATTATTCGAATTGCCGAGTGGTCACTGTAATCTCTTTTTACTTAATTAGTCACCTCCCCTCTAACACTATTTAAACAAGTCATGTTATTAAAAAAACATTAAAAAATTATACAGCTCGCAGCATGACTGAATGTCTTTGTCGGACGAATTATCTCCCCTCTCAACCAGAGTCTAACAGTTTAACGTCCGCCCTGTTGTCATAGTGACTATTGTCTTTCAATTCAGAAAATCCGTACAAGAATAAGACCTGACACTGCACCTGATGTTTATTTTTTATCTCCAGCATAGATCAGACAAAACTCTATACCATCAGCAATAAACCACGGAAGTACAAACTGCCGCATATCTGTCGATATTAAGATCTTAGAAAATTTGCACAGGATCATTGATGAATTTGTGTGGAGTTCGTCCACCCATGAGTCGCCTAAGCCTTATGCCGCAAAAATTGCATGTGTTTTTTTACTGCCAAACATCTGTCTTTGCGGCGAAGGACTGTGAACCAAATGTACCGATGTCAAATGGGCCGGTGCAAAAGTTACGCTACAAGCCGTTTAGTCTACAACGAACACGTCCTCCAATGAAACGAAATAGCCTGGCGGTTCAGTATACGTACACAGCAACATCATCCAGTCGTTCCGGTCAAGCACAATATCCAACTGATAAAAAATTTGGAGTATTGCCGCATACTGTGAGATCAAAAAAATGATATAAAAACACTTTACAATAAAACTACCACTACAACTACTACTACAAATGATGATAATGATTAAATAATAAAAGGGTTCACGATGATTAGCGGCAAGTATGTTCATGAAAAAAGACTCTAGCCATGTCTTTAGCCCCGGTCTTACATGTAATCCAAGTTCATGTCATTCATTTCGTGTGCACTGACTAGCCATGCAATGTCAAGCAGAATTGTTCAGTGTTCAGAATCCTCGGCGGTCCTGTTGCTATCGTTGCAAATTTCTTTGGTAACTGTAACTAAGCTGCGATTAGTCTAGCCCGCAGACCGGGCGCCGGCTTTTTCTGCCATGTTTGCTGTGTACAGACGGGCGGTGGCTCCGTAGCGCCAAATGTTGCTCACGCGTATGGTTTGGCGATGTGTCGGTCGAATTCGGCCGAAAATCACACGAAACGAGAGTTTTTGAAGCAAATTAAGTATCAGGTTTGAATTTTGAGAATGATAGGGAACGATCGTCGGTTACATGATAGATGAAATTGCTAATTTGTACAGTAAAATTGAACGTCGAAGATGACATGGCAGCATAGTCCCTATACGAAATAGCCATTTGATTTCCTGACCTTTTTTTTCTTAGGCATATATATACACACGTCTATATGGGGCGTATAGACGCAGAGCGGAATAGACCACAAGTTACTGTGGCCGGTACTGGCCGGTGCTGCGCTACACAGCCAACAAGACAGAAAAGCCGGCGCACAGCCCGTCGGCTACTGTAACCTCCATAAATGTAATAATGTCCATAAATGTAACATCAACCATAATTGTAATAAAGTGCTCCCATATATGTAATATCACCCATAAATTAAAAAAAAATCCACCATAAATGTAATAAAAACATCACCCACAATTGTAATAAATGGTCACTATCAATGTTATAAACAAATCACCCATAAATGTAATACTTGTCAACCATAAATGTAACAAATCTATTTTATCGTTGCGATTGAGGAATCAGCCCTTAGATATTTATATATGCAATAAGGAAAGCAACTCCACACATTATTCATAATCTTAATTGTTGCGTTTAGTGTATTTTGAAAGTGTATTTTACCTTTCCCTGTGTTGTGTACAGAATTGATTGGCCATGGCGAGACACAGCTATAATGTGAATGTCAGTGCAGTCTCTACTCCAGAGTGGAGGAGACTGTATAACATTACGATCCTTTAACGCCATTTTTCGAAAATTTGCTGTACTTTCTTAATCGGTCGCCTCTAATTCATCTTCAGTGGATAAATAGTGTGGAATAATCGATAGAGTGTCTGATATCTAAATTGATAACTAATTAAAAGCAGCTTCTGTGATGCAAATTCCTTTATCTTTTTGTTTCTTGATTCATAATTATAAAATTAGAAAGAGCAGCCGGGACTCTGTAACATACTGAATAGTATCTAGATTTGCTTTTACCAGTGATTTAGATTATCATAATTTAGTCAACAGATCACTTTCTCTTTATCAGAAATACCGGTAAGGGTGAAAAAAGAAGAAGCTGTTGGTGCTGAAACACAAATTTTATTCAACCTCCCCCATTTCAAAGCGTTGATTATTTGGCAAGGCATTTTGGCTAGCATTGACTTGTTACTTAAGAACAGTGTACAGAGGATAATTCATTTTAACTCGTTGTATTAGCACTTCGTCTACATTTGAGAAGAAATAATACTTAATTCTTGCACCAAAGACGGTCGTCACGTATAGCCCATGAGACAATTATCTCCATCGTTATTCAAAATAAGAATAACAATCTTTACATTAAAGCAGAAATGTACGGTAAGGTTTTTCTCTTTCAAATGGCTGTGCAAAACAATTACCCAAAGAGAAAAGACACAGAAATAATTCAAAACCAACTATCTTTGTATCTGACCTCATAGATATACAGTTCCAAATATACAGGTGTAGACAACACAACGTCATTGTTATAAATGCTCAGTATTTCAATTTTGTTTTTATTTGGAAAATATCTATGGAGGTTTCCAAGGGGATATGAAACTACATTTCGATTTCTTGATTTCAGTATCGTGACATCATTTACAAATAAAATGGTATTGACTTCATTGATTATGCATTCTGATTGTTCCAAATCCGCAAGAATGTTGCAAATATTATTGGCAAGTGTAGGTATTACATTGTCTTGAAATTATGCAAATATCTAGTTAATAAAATGAATTATAAGAATTAACAAGTTGTTCAGTTTCACAGTGCTTTTCTTTCTATACACCCTGTAAACTCATTACAATGAGTTGAAATACACAGGGAATATTTAATTACATCAATTTCTTGTAATGGGCAAATTGTTAATTCCAGTAATGAAAATGAACACCTTTCGATAAGAGTACTGAAAGTAAACAAACGGTGCCTCTTAATATAACTGTTCATTTTAATAACAATAAGTCGACGTCAATTTGAAACATTAAAGAAAATTATCTTTTATGATCGTCGTATCGGATTTATGCGCATGAGGAGTTGTTCAGAAAATGGTAAAACATATTCAGCAATATTGGGCAAAAATTTCAATCTCAATTTAGTAACATTGTATAACATTTCAGGTTTCCATTATTACTTAGTGGAATGTATAGGCATTTACTGTAAAACATTTTACAGTTAACCCTGTTGCACAATGTATTAAACTTTGAGTATACAATTTCTGGACTTTTTAAATATTCAGGATGGAGAAATAATTCATGTTTCTATTATCCGTAGGTTAAATTTATCAATTAACTAGTCCCGTGAAGAAAAAAACAAGTGACATGATGGACATATTGGACTTATGCAAAAGAGAAATCTTTTTATTGCTGTGAGATATATTTAGAATATTACCTCGACTAAAATCACAAAAATGATCATAAACAGTCTTTGCAATGTCAGCTTACCTATTAAATTACTTTAGTAAATAGATTATCAGCACCGAGATTGTACAACATCCATGTCCCGTTTTGCATTTTGGTAAAATAGGTGTCTCATGCGCAAATTCATTAAACCTTAAGAATTATCATTTCCTTAACCCTACTTAAATGTACGATGAAAAAATAGTTATAATGCTCTTTGTTGTTTGTACACTATATATATATAGTCATTTATCTGTCAAATAAAGTGAAAGGTGAAGAGATAAGAGAGGCACACTGGAGTTATGTAAATGAGAAATCTTAGAAAACAAGATGCATTGCCTACACAAGAAAGTACATTAAATAATTAAATTACTTGACTAAAATGTAAATTTGCTCAGCACATTTCTCAGAAGTCTTTAACAGCAATGAGTTTGTTCTCATTACCGAGTTTTACATTTATGCAAATTATGCACTGTCTCAACTCTTACTCCAGGATTCGATTATATCTTTTGTTTATCATTTTATGACCCTCCAAATACAGCTCTTTTCGTAGATTAAATTATTTATTTTAAGTGAAAAGCAGAGAAAAGTGAAACAATGTGGCAGCCATATGTGATTTAGTACGCAAATCAGTAATAGTTCTAAGGCGACAATGTATATTAAAAACGTTGCCTGGACGAAAAATAAGATAAATAAATACTTAGTTGAACAAAATGTCACGTTTTTTTCAATTTAATAGATATAATTCTTTCATCAGTGAACTTGTTGCGCCTATTACCCGTTTGTATCGATGCAAATTAGGTGCTGTTATACATCTTAGATTTTATTAGACTTTTAGTATGTAATAATTCTATTGCTCTCAGTAGTAGCTTAAAAGATTAATTAATTAGGGAAATACAAAGAAAAGTGGATTGGATTTATGTAAATGAAGAATATTTCTATGACGACAAAATATTTCATCAACATTGCTTAGACTAAAAAACAAGGCAAATAAGCCCAAACCTGCATCAAATATCATGTTTAGCCAAATATTTTAAGTAGAAATATTCTATCAGAACCAACTTTGTACCCATAACCCCTTTTGAATTTATGCAAATTAGACACTTCTTTTAATTTCTAGATTTTTCTGGAAATTGAATGTCATTCTGGGACCTTTTTTTATACTTTTTGTTATGTTATTTCAAGGATCTTGCTCCAAGGTTGACACTTTTTTGGCTTAGATTGACTGGACTAAATATTTAGATTGACGCCAAACCTTCGAAGTATTGTTTGAATACCAAGGCGTCCACCATATCGCTCTTTCTCGATGTGCCCCTGTAATACAACACACGGAGGGACAGTACCAACTAAGGATCAGTGAAAATGGTCGTCTGCACATTGCTTGATACAACACAAATCATTAGTTGAAAGACACGTAATATGTGATGATGGTTAGAAGATTTTGCACGAACTTCTGCGCATGTCAGAATTGAGGGAAGAAGGAATTTTTCTCTCTTCCTCTTCCTATTTATTGTAGTCTCCATGATAATTGATTTCAATTATCATTGACTATATGGCTTGGCTTTAAGATACCGGTGTATCCATGCAATAGGTATAATAAAGTTTTCTTAAAACTCGGTATCACACCAGGTCTTCGTAACTGATAATCTATTGAACCATTTCGAATTAGAAATAAATTTCAATGGCATGCGTGAAAATGTTGTATTTAACACTGACACCAGTTCTAAATAATATCATTCAATTTTCGCAAAGCTCAGCTTTCAAAGCTTCAGTAACCTTTCTGTATTCTGTGTCTGTTCACTAAAATTCACTTAAAATTCATGCTTTATACGCCTTTGAGGATTTAACTTACAACAGTAGATTCACCCTAGAATATTGTCCCCGTCACATAGAAATTTATGAAAATGCTTCGTGCACAATTGTTAAAGATATGCAAACAAAAATCTCTCAACGGACGTAGCGATAGTAAAAATAAGATTAAAACGTTGTCCAGAACAATAGACGCTGAAAAATGCCTAACTACAGCAAATAGAGTAATTTATTTCCTTTATTTTCTCGACGGGATTAAACCTTTTGACATATGCAAAATCAAGCCAGATGTGACTCCTTGTCTCACTTATGTTATGTGTGTAACTGAAGAAGAGAAAATTTATGTGATTTGAAGTATGAGATGTCGTCAGCTTGCGATATTTGTTGAAATATGATGCTGATGTCAGCTCGTCGAGCGTATTAGAGAAAATCCTCAAAACAAATTATTCGCTCAAACCAGTTGATTTGTTGGCTGATTTACTAATGATAATACTTGCATACGTATTTGGCGTTTTGCGGAATCTGTGTGAAACAAACTTTCTTAGCCATATGCTCGCAGATTTATACGCCGTAACGGTTGAGGATTTATACTTACAACAGTAGATTCACCTAGAATATTTCCCCGTCACATAGAAATTTATTAAAATGCTTCGTGTACAATTGCATTTAATATGCAAACAAACATCTCTTAACGAATATAGCGATAGCATCAATAAGATATAAAATGCTATCCAAAACAACAGACACTGAAAAAATGTCAAACTTCAGCAAATAGAGTCATTGAGTTTCCTTCATTATATCGATGGGATTAAACCTTTTGACAGATGCAAAATCCGACCAGATGTGACAACTGGTCTTACTTATGGAAAGTTGTAGCTGTCTTAAGTGAAGTAAAATGATGATTGATGCACGTTTGTTATATGGTGATGGGCATTTGTTATATGGTGATTGGCAATTGTTACACAGTGATGGGCATTCGTTATATAGTGATGGGCATTTGTTATATGGTAATTGGCATTTGTTATATAGTGATGGACATTCGTCATATGGTGATGGACATTTGTGATATTTGATGTGTTATATTGTGATGTTCATTAATCATCTTACGATGTAGATTTTATGTGATGATTTGCCATCGTTATATTGTGATGTGGATATGTTATGTTATGTTGTGATGTGTGGTTATTATTTTGCGATGTTGATTAATTATATCGTCATATGGAATCTTCATGATTACAGTGACTCAAAACTTTCTATTTATGAGTTGCAAAATATTTGCATTTTTATACTAAGTTTCGAATCATGACACCTTATTCCCAAAGGTCAAACCTAATAATTGAGTTTTTCACCACTTAGTACGTGCATTGGTTGAAAATACCAGCATTCTACAGTATTGTAGGTCTAGTATGTATCTTTTGCGGTATCCTCTGTGAGGTCAGTGGCCTATTAATCCCCAGCGAGGACTGACTGTCTAGGGAAGTTTTCGTGTCGAATTTCCCGCCTGATCGGCGACAATTACCCAAAACTTTGAACCATAGCAACTGGGCAGACGTGGACTTTGAAATGTGAACAACCCTGGACGACTGCTATCGTATTAAATTGACACCAGTTGAATAAATTGAACTTGGACAGAGAGTCGTGTTTAGAGTTTTCTTTACCATTATTCGAATTGCCGGTGGTCACTGTAATCTCTTTTTACTTAATTAGTCACCTCCCCTCTAACACTATTTAAACAAGTCATGTTATTAAAAAAACATTAAAAAATTATACAGCTCGCAGCATGACTGAATGTCTTTGTCGGACGAATTATCTCCCCTCTCAACCAGAGTCTAACAGTTTACGTCCGCCCTGTTGTCATAGTGACTATTGTCTTTCAATTCAGAAAATCCGTACAAGAATAAGACCTGACACTGCACCTGATGTTTATTTTTTATCTCCAGCATAGATCAGACAAAACTCTATACCATCAGCAATAAACCACGGAAGTACAAACTGCAGCATATCTGTCGATATTAAGATCTTAGAAAATTTGCACAGGATCATTGATGAATTTGTGTGGAGTTCGTCCACCCATGAGTCGCCTAAGCCTTATGCCGCAAAAATTGCATGTGTTTTTTTACTGCCAAACATCTGTCTTTGCGGCGAAGGACTGTGAACCAAATGTACCGATGTCAAATGGGCCGGTGCAAAAGTTACGCTACAAGCCGTTTAGTCTACAACGAACACGTCCTCCAATGAAACGAAATAGCCTGACGGTTCAGTATACGTACACAGCAACATCATCCAGTCGTTCCGGTCAAGCACAATATCCAACTGATAAAAAATTTGGAGTATTGCCGCATACTGTGAGATCAACAAAATGATATAAAAACACTTTACAATAAAACTACCACTACAACTACTACTACAAATGATGATAATGATTAAATAATAAAAGGGTTCACGATGATTAGCGGCAAGTATGTTCATGAAAAAAGACTCTAGCCATGTCTTTAGCCCCGGTCTTACATGTAATCCAAGTTCATGTCATTCATTTCATGTACACTCACTAGCCATGCAATGTCAAGCAGAATTGTTCAGTGTTCAGAATCCTCGGCGGTCCTGTTGCTATCGTTGCAAATTTCTTTGGTAACTGTAACTAAACTGCGATAAGTCTAGCCCGCAGGCCGTGCGCTGGCTTTTTCTGCCATGTTTGCTGTGTACAGACGGGCGGTGGCTCCGTAGCGCAAAATGTTGCTCACGTGTATGGTTTTGCGATGTGTCGGTCGAATTCGGCCGAAAATCACACGAAACGAGAGTTTTTGAAGCAAATTAAGTATCAGGTATGAATTTTGAGAATGATAGGGAACGATCGTCGGTTACATGATAGATGAAATTGCTAATTTGTACAGTAAAATTGAACGTCGAAGATGACATGGCAGCATAGTCCCTATACGAAATAGCCATTTGATTTCCTGACCTTTTTTTTCTTAGGCATATATATACACACGTCTATATGGGGCGTATAGACGCAGAGCGGAATAGACCACAGGTTACTGTGGCCGGTACTGGCCGGTGCTGCGCTACACAGCCAACAAGACAGAAAAGCCGGCGCACAGCCCGTCGGCTACTGTAACCTCCATAAATGTAATAATGTCCATAAATGTAACATCAACCATAATTGTAATAAAGTGCTCCCATAAATGTAATATCACCCATAAATGTAACAAAAATCCACCATAAATGTAATAAAAACATCACCCACAATTGTAATAAATGGTCACCATCAATGTTATAAACAAATCACCCATAAATGTAATACTTGTCAACCATAAATGTAACAAATCTATTTTATCGTTGCGATTGAGGAATCAGCCCTTAGATATTTATATATGCAATAAGGAAAGCAACTCCACACATTATTCATAATCTTAATTGTTGCGTTTAGTGTATTTTGAAAGTGTATTTTACCTTTCCCTGTGTTGTGTACAGAATTGATTGGCCATGGCGAGACACAGCTATAATGTGAATGTCAGTGCAGTCTCTACTCCAGAGTGGAGGAGACTGTATAACATTACGATCCTTTAACGCCATTTTTTCGAAAATTTGCTGTACTTTCTTAATCGGTCGCCTCTAATTCATCTTCAGTGGATAAATAGTGTGGAATAATCGATAGAGTGTCTGTATTCCTATGTGGTACCACTTGAAATTTGTTCCTTCACTGGGGATGCAAGGATGTCTAATTTTGTTCTACTGTGTTCAAGGTAGTGTTCGTATTGTTTATACTAGATGGAAATGTAGATATATGTTCTCGTCAACACGTTTCGTGTCGTAAGTTTCTGCTATAAGGTTGTATATTTCTCTGTTACTTGTTCGCTTCCTTATTATGTAATTATCAGTGTCTAGAACTGCTATTCCACTTCCATTATCTAAAGGTTTGATCGGTACCTCGCCGTTTTCTTATTGTGTTCTCAAAGTATTCTATTCTGTGTCTCGGAAAGGAAACCTAGTTTCAGGAAAGTATGCAATAACATTACACTAGTCTTATTAAAGTTATCATTTACTCAGGGTATTGATAAACAAATAATCACAAATACAAGTTCAAGTTTATTACATTTATGGTTGAGTTTTATTACATGTAAGGTTAATTTGTTTATTACATTTGTGGTTGCGGGTTGTTACATTTATTACATTTGTAGTTGATTCAATTACAATTGTGGTCGATATTACATTTGTGGAGGTTACAGCGACAATATTGCAGCTACATGTATCTTTAACCGATCTGACCGTGAAAACCAATACACACAACTTCGCCAAAAGGTCCTCCCTTAGGATTGCGCCGGGCTTCCGGCCTGTCAAAGGACGCTTTCTTAAACCAGGGCGTTTGTGCACCGTAAAAATTATATAAGCCAACAATACTATATTACGAGTGGGTATAATATAAGGTTATTCTCAAAATACCGCGATTTATATCCGAGTACATCGTGCATCGGAGTTATTGTCCGAGACGCGTACATCGTGCAGCGGAGGTATTGTCCGAGACGCTTAGCGTCGAGGACAATACCGAAGCGTACGTTACGATGTACTCGGACATAAATCCCGGTATTTTGGGAACAACCTTATTATTATACACCTTTTTAGTCCAACTTTACAAGAAAAACGTCGAACTTAATTGTACTGAGCGATCGCGAGCATACTGGAAACGCGTTGAGCGCGTCAGCTACGCGCAAAGAACGGAATTTCAACCCGCGCTGCGCAGTACACATGGATGGGAGAAATAGTAGGTGAGCAGCATAATTTCACTCGAATTCACAATTTTTGCACTGAGCATGATTTAATTTCTGAAGTAATGAATGCTAAGAAGTTATGTTCTTGTAAAAAATGTCAAATTTTCTCTTTTTTCCCCTTGTTAACGTTAAGGTGTTTTGAGGTCAAAGGTCAAATAGCGTCCAATAAAGTTATTGTACTCCGCGTCAAAGTTATTGGACTCCGCGTCTTCTGATACCGAAACTTACTTTACGACGAAACTCCATAGGTTACAGACGCAGGTGTATAATAATTTCAGTTACTTAAACGTATAAGGTGGTGATATACCAAATTTTTAGTTTTATGATATAGCATCATATGTTTAGTTACCGTTCAGAAATTGAGTTTCATTATTCTTAACGTTTCTTGAATATACAAATATTTGCTTGTAAATAGGCATTTACGGTCCTCATCGTATAATAAAGAGTCAACATCACAAAATTATGAATCCACATCACAATATAAAGAATGCCCATCAATATATGAAAGATGCTCATCATAATATAACAAACGCGCATCAAAATACAAAGAATACGCGTCACAAAAATAAGGGATGGCCATCACAATATGAAAATCCATATCATGATGTAACAAATGCCGGTTGCAAACTAAAAAATGGCCATTTTAAAATGCCCATCACAACATAACAGATGCTCATTATAATATTAAAAGTATCCATTACTATATAACAAATGCACATCACAGTATAACAAATGCCCATCACCATATAACAAATGCCCATCACTATATAACAAATGCCCATCACTATATAACAAATGCCCATCACTATATAACAAATGCCCATCACTATATAACAAATGCCCATCACTATATAACAAATGCCCATCACTATATAACAAATGCCCATCACCATATAACAAATGCCCATCACTATATAACAAATGCCCATCACTACATAACGAATGTGCTTCACCATTTAACAAATGTGCCTTCAATCATTTTTCGACTTCACTTAAGACAGCTACAGCTTTCCATACTTACTAATGTAATGTGTGTAACTGAAGAACAGAACATTTATATTATTTGAAGCTAAGTATGAAACGTCGTCAGCTTGCGAGATTAGTTGAAATATAATGTTGATGTCAACTCGTCCTGAGTTTTAGAGAAAATCGTCCAAAGAAAAATTAATTGCCCTCCCCCGTAACGAAAAAGTCAGTTGATGCGTGGATTTAAATAGTAATAGTTATACTGGTATAAGTATTTGGTATTGTGCCACATGCTGACAGCTATATACAGTGGTAGTGAGGTTTTAAATCGTGTTCTTAATACTTCGATTAAATTTAATTCAAGCATCGCAAAGTCCGATCTCCACAGTAAAATCCACATTTAAACTGTCAAATATTGGTGAGTTTCCGTCGGTTTGATGATATCATCTGCCTGCTTTGATTATCAGTGACACTGTGAAGATTCCTCAAAAGGCTAGTCGTTCCATCTTGTGGCATTGTCATTTCAAGTGAATGTCAATAGAAAGTCCGAAAGATATCATTATTGTATATAGGAGTACACACAACCTGCAGCACATAGCACTAACAGTAACTGTCACTTGCTACAACAGTACGCAAATAACTAGAAGTGAAGCGCCAAATATATTTGTCTTAGGACGCCTTTCTAATTTTATTATAATGTAAGTGAGTAAAAAATTGAATATAACCAGCGATTATTAAACCCACCTAACATCTTGTAACTTGCATCTTACTTGCACTTCAATAAACAAAATTGCACGTCGCATGCGTGAAAATGTTGTATTTAAAGCTAACGCCATTTTACGCAAAGCTCAGCTTTGAAAGCTTAAGTTACCTTATTATATTCTGTGTCCGGTCACTAAAACGCCTCAGATTCATGTTTTATATGACGTTGAGGATTTATACTTACAACTGTAGATTCACCCTAGAATATCATCCCCGTCACATTGAAATTTATTAAAATGTTGCGTTTACATTTATAATAATATGCAGACATCTCTTAAGGTAATATGCACTTCGAAAGTGAAAGACTTAAACTTTTGCTCAAACTTTCCTCAGTGAAACTTTCAACCATTCTCTTACCAAAGCAAGAATAAAAATCAGGGGTCACCGTGCAAACTTTGGTACTAGAGAGACAAATAACTTGCGATTTCTCGATATTTGAAATTCAAAATGGCCGCCATCCCTGTGTTAACTCTATGAGAAAAAATAAAATTTTCGATTTTCGAAAAACTAAGACGGTGAAAACTTTTCTTTCGCCAAGAGCTTCAAAATGAGCATCCACAAGTGGTAGATCAGAATAAAATTGATAAAATTTGAAGGCCCGAATTTCTGTCCCCGAGGTGCGTTCTACCTTAACGGATGTAGCGATTGTAAAAATAAGATTTAAAACGTTATCCATAACAACAAACGCTGAAAAATGCTTAATACAGCAAGTACAGTGTTTGATTTTCCTACGTTTTATCGACACGACGGGATTATACAGAAACCTGATAAGACAGAATTTGACAGAATGCATAAATCAGGCCAAATGTGACCACTGGCCTCACTAATGTAATGTGTGTAATTGGAGAAGAGAACATTCATGTGAGTTGAAGTTTGAGACGTCGTCAGCTTGCGAGATTTGTTGAAATATAATGCTAATGTCAACTCATCCTGCAGCTGAATATTAGAGAAAATCGTCCTAAGGAAAATTAATTGCTCTCCCCTTGAAAAGGAAAAGTCAGTTGATTTATCGGTTGATTTACTGATAATTATACTCGCATAAGTATTTGGCATTTTGCGGAATTGGGTGAGTAAAGCACTGCAAATCCTCACTTATACTGTAAAACCCACATGGGAAATATCATAATATGCTAGCATTACCTGCTTTAATTATCGGTGACACTGTGAAGATTCCTCGAAGGGGTTGTCGTTCCATATTGTGGCATTGTCACTTGCTACAACGGTAAGCAAATAATTATAGGTGGAGCGCTCGGTGAAAAAACTGAATATAGCCGGCGATTATAAAAACCATCTAATATCTTGCAACTTGTATCATGCTTGCACTTCATTAGGATCGAAAAGATAAATAAGATCTTTCAACTATTGAAGAATTGAAAAATAACTTTCCCATCGCTACAAGCCGTTGTTGACATTAGTTTCAACGATTATGCAAGTTATTTTATTAAGGCATTTTGTCATCCTTATCACAAAAAATAAAATAAAATGCTTGAGCAACAAGACGAATGTACCTGTGGAAAAATGTGACAATCTACTTTTTTTGGGGGATCACATTAGTAATGAGAGAAATTAGTATGCGAAAATAAGGAAAACGAAACTTTAAGAAGATGCTTGTAAATTGCGTCTCTCTTTCAGACTTGTGGTAACTTGCGAGTAGAGGAATGAATGACCAATCTCCACTCTTTCTAATTGGGATGAAAGAACTTGAAAATGACGTTCTTTGACTGTTACCCAATGGTATTTCCTAACTGAGACTGTCATTTAGTGTGCCCATAAATGCTTGTTTAATTTCGTAAATTTACAATATATATGTTGGATACAATTAAAATTGTTCTCACACTACAATAGTTTTCGGCTGATGACAGTTTCTCCAGTTTTGGACGATGAAACGGTTTTATCAGTTTTATAACTGGTATGTAGTAGATGGTTTTCATTTATTTTTCAAACAGTTGCCTTTTATGAAAACTGTCACGATGTAATCATATGTGTATGTAAAGGTATAAGAAATAGGCCTACGTGTACAGTGATTTTTCAATGTTATGTGTAGTAATTAAAGCCAAAATGACAACATTTATAAAGGTTTTGATACTGAATTTTGCCTCCAATATGCGAAATGCATACGTCATAACACATGCGTTTTAGCTAACACTTGTTCTGATGTTCTAATCACCTGAAATCAGTGTGCACGCCTGCCAAGCGATTAAAAGCTTTCTCACATCTTTGGGTATTAGCTTAATAAGCTTACAAGTATGTTCTACAGAAAATTGATATCACGGCACATTTTGAGGCCATAAAATTCGTCATGGATTTCCAATCAATTGCCATAAGCTTGACAACGCTCCAAAGATACCATCTGATGCGACAGGGCTGCAAAAATTAACCCGCCCTTTGGTGAGAAGTAACAGTGTGAGGGTACAATACGGTGTGGCTCTGGAGTCCTGAGTGTTCCACAATGGCACTTGTCGCACCCAACTCAAAGCAAAACCACTCAGTTAAATTGCCGAGAAGAAATGCTGCTCATTATGCTGCACTGTGCATTTGGAAAGCCGATTAAACATCCTCATTTGGATCATGTCCAAACCGTGTTTTTTTTAGTTCGAGGCCATTTTATTTAGGGAATAGTACACGCAAGACGCTGACGACGTTTGGAAGCAGACCTTTTTGGGATTCCGGTATTTGCTAAAAAATACCGCAAAATGTGACAGATTTTTTCGCCATCGACAATTACAAGCTAACTACCATGTACAATAAAAAGTGCGATTGGTCCATATATTTGACAAAACTTGACGCCCCCAACGTTCTGTTCACTGTAGCTACTCAATTCAGTCGGTAAAAGCACCAGTGCATCGGGTAGCTAATAATCGACAGGTAAGATTGTGATTAATCTACATTTTCGATTTTTTTCTGCCTTGATATTGAATGTTTCATTATATTCAGGAATATTTTATGCCTTGATATTTGCTGACATAGATTCAAATTTATGCATTTTCATTGTAAGTATGCAAGACTGTTTTTCTGTTCTTGTTGTCTGAATTCATTAACTGGCCGCTTATCTCTGTATCCGTGTTGCATCAAACTTTGAATGTTTCTAACTTCATCTATGTGTCTGTTCTTCCGACAACATCTGAAGAAAAACATCCGTTACGCAAATTTGTCATGACTTGAAAGAAACAGTAGCAAGAACGATAAGAATTAGGGACTTTAATTCTTTTGAAAAATGTTTCAAACTCGATGTGGTATCAATGTAATATTGAATATTGTGTTGAATACATTAGGACAACCCTTTATATGTCTTAGTGATTCAATGAAAAAACAAGCAATGTTGTTAGAGTTGTGTGCCGTTTGAATGAAAACTTAGCCACCGCACATGCCGGTACATAATACCTGACGAAAACGACTCGAATATTGAAATGAGCCCTGGATTTATAACAAATGTGATATTTTCGATGACGACTGCCTGTCCACGCTGTCTCACAGGCGGCAAAAACGGTGAAATTGTGAAGTCACGCAGTTTGCCACGTCATACAAACATCCGTACAAGATTGGCACAAAGATTAAAATGTAAAAAATACAGGCGAATATTCATTAAACTCTCGAATTCAGAATCTTCAGTATCCTTACATTTGTTCTGCACATTATTTGTAGCCTCTGCGTTAACATTTTTGCTATGCTTGCTCTGATAAAAATAGGGCAAGACTCTCGCTGAGTGGAGTGGTATGTAAATACGACGTTCAGGAGAGGTAGATTTTTCAATGGTCTTCATCCTCAATGTTTTGAAAATACATCGACTCCATATGCTAGTAAGCAGGCTTTAGAAATAATTAGCGGAGAGTAAAAAAATTGTCAAGACGTCTCAGCTTGGGTATCAGCTGTCATTAACCATTTGAGTAATGAAGTCGGTTAAATCATAATGGTACATGTCAAACGGTTATCGTGATGTTTGTTTTACGGTGGTGACGAAGTTGGTTCGAAAGCAGTGACGGTGAAATTACCTGCCAGTTAATTTTAAATCGGGTCGACAATGTTTGTCAGGTAAACTGCAAATTTCATTACGCGTTAGTCATCACTATCGAGAGAGGCTATTTTTGAACCCAATAGATCTTACAAGTTCAAGTTTTCGTCACACTGTCTCGAAAAATGCAAACACAAAAAGGGTTGAGATTAAAACAATAGGCAAGGGGAAATGTATCTCAGTCATCGAAACAAGTTGACGATTTTATATTACAATCGACATTGTTTTTACTTTTGTTTGTCATTTTTGATTTCCCGGGATTGTCCGGAATGGCCTGCACAGCCGTCAAACGTCGGGTTGTAGGGAGTCAAATAAAACGACGCCTTTCTGTACAAATCTCGCAATCCGCACTCAACCAATTACCATCTGACGCCGACGTAAGAAATCGATATAAAATGAATCGCACTTATGAGCCATACCTCTCTTAGGGTAGCAGCCGCTAGCCACGTCACAATAAACGATAGCGAAAGTTTAATCATAGAACAGTCGTACACCATACGACGCCATATAATCAGATAATCTAATTCGGTGCTCATTTAGCTATTAGTGCAAGGTACCGGCATATAAGTATTAATTTATGCAAATTATAATAATTAGTATTGTTTCGGTATTGAAATTTTATGCTAATGATTCGTTATCAATGTGGAATATTCATCTTGCATTGCATATCACTGAGAGGCAGCCGCGACGGGCCAAACACATCATACGGGAAAAAATCGTTTGCAGTTGTTTAAATCACATAAGCTTCTTTCAGACGCGTTTCAAGTTGCACTCACTACACAAGGCTACTAACATTTTACAGAAGATTGGACATTTTTTCGTGGTAAACCTAGAAATTCAGGATTATGTGCATCTTCGGTTAATACATGTATATCAGCAGTTCAGAGGACAGTCCTTCTTTACAGTGTTGATGTTAGTATCTGAAAACTGGTAAATTTGAAACCTTACTAGTATGTTCGTTAGCATGACCATTATTTCGATTGTAATATTGGTACCAGACAAGGGTGTATGCTGAGCCCATTTTTATTTACGCTTTTTATAAATGAACTTTCAACTTACATGGGGAGTGAATCACGTGGTATCTAATAAACGAGGAATTTCCTATTGTTGGCATGCTAATGTATGCAGATGACGTCGCAGATGCTGCTGACTCACCCATTCGATTACAAAGCAAATTAAATCAATTGGAGAAGTTCTGTAAACAATGGGCTATGCAAATAAATTTATCCAAGTCAAAAATTATAGTATTTAGAAACGGGGGTATTTTAAGAAATTACGAAAAGTGGGTCTTTGGTGGAAAGAAAGTGGATGTAGTTAAACATTACAATTACCTGGGTCTTTTACTTTCTTCAAGGTTGTCCTGGTCCCCCGCCAAGAAAAATCTTGCAGCAAAGCGTTTAAAGGGTCTTTTTTCATTACAAGCAATTATTAGAAAACTCGGCGGTTTCTCAACACAAAATTCATTCAAATTGTTTGATTCTGTTATTGCCCCAGCCATCTGTTATGACAGTGAATTGTGGGGATATGAATATTCAGATGTAATTGAACGGGTACATTTAAAATTCTGTAGGTACTTACTTGGTGTGAACAGTAGTGTAAATACACAAGCAGTTCTTGGTGAATGTGGCAGGTTACCTTAATGTTGTTTCTATTTCAAGAAATGTATTTCGTACTGGTTAAAATTATTACAAAAGGGAGAAAATAGACAATTAAAAGCTTGCTATAATTTGTTAAAAAGACTGGATGATGCGGGTAGAACAACGTGGGCTACTCATGTAAAAAATCTGCTTTTCAGATATGGATTCGGTATAGTTTGGATAGAACAGCAGGTTGGGAATACAGAACTATTTTTATATGTTTTTTATCAGAGAGTGCAGGATTGTTATCGACAAGAATGGCATTTTGATATTACACATTCATGTATTGTCAATTTAAGTCACAACTTGAACCAGAAAAATATTTAAATCGTCTTACAGGTATTCATAAAATCATTCTTGCAAATTTCCGTTGTTCAAGTCACAAACTTAATGTTGAGGTTGGTCGCTATTAAAAGATATCACGTGAACACATGATCTGTCTTTACTGTAAAAATGCTCGTGGTGTTGATATTGTTGAAAATTAATTTCATTTTGTATTAATATGTCCGTTGTATAAAGACATAAGATCACAGTATATTTCAAGGTCATACATTGAAAATCCATCTGAAAGAAAGATTATCCATATACTAGACACAGAAAATATTCACGTAATTAGAAATTTAGCAATTTATCTAAGGAAAGCCTTTAAGAGAAGGGAGGAAACGGTATCTAACTTGGTGTAATAATACCTTGTTTTTGTCTTAAATATTGTATGTTCGTCATAGTAATTTTTTTTTAATTTTTATTGTATGATGTCTTGTAATTGACAGTCTCTTTCTCATATTACCTTCAATTGAAATGTACGATGGGCCGAGGCCTTGTATTGAAATAAATAAAATCTAAAATCTAAATCGTTAGCATGACCATGGGATTTGTTTAACATTACACTGATGTTGTTGTGCAGAGAGAAGAGGAGAACAGAACCAGTTGGAAATATACCGTGAACTACAATAATCGTCTAAAGCCATGAGAATAAAGTTGTTCAGCGGTACGTTCATGATTTTTTACAATGCCAATGAATTAGGGACATTGTTGTATTCTGTGATAGGCATATGTTTTTAAGCATTCGGATGTCTACGATAGGAAAGATAACCTTGTTATCTTTGTAAGTACATGCCCGCTTTTTGATGATGATTTGACCCGGATGTTTGGAACTCCATTGTTATTTCAGTGACTAGATTGTACTCAGGATGCAGTCGCTACAACGTCTTGGTTTTGCTTATTTTCTTCGTTTTCGGTGTCTACATTTTCTACCACCTGACCACCGAGCAAGGTGTCGTGGGAATGAGGTGAGAGATTTCGCTTGCCTTCATTTTCATTTTACCGTCCGATTTTTTATCGTACAACGCTTGAAAATAGGCTATACGGATTCTGTGATTTGGACAGGCCACACTTCTCTCGTCGTGAATATCTCAAGATTCGGATATTTTATGAGAGTACACTGACACAACTTTGCATAGCTTAAATTAATTAAAGCTTCGTCAATATTAGTGAATCAAATTCACTTGCATTACCAAAACCATAAAATAAGAGCGATGATATGATTTACATAGTCTTGGAATGTCGAATAATGCAGTTATGATAGATTTACATGAACCTTTACAACAATGCACATTTATTTATGGCTTCCTTTGCTTCACAGAATATGACTGATATGTGGACATATATGCGCAGTTCAAAACTTCTGCGATGATAAGCAAACCGTTAGAACAAGTAACACTTCTAAGACCTTTCGGAACGTGGTTAAATGCCCTTCGATAAGCTTTTCCTCGGTGTATATGGTCAAACATTCGCAATACCAGAAATTACACTATTTCGTTTAGTTTTGTTTGTTCTTGTACCACTTGCTACTAGTTTAAAAGGATTAATCAGTTCCATTATCAAGTAAAAGTGGTTATTGCAATGTTCTTAAGTGAAAATGGATTTATCCTAACCGAACGAATATGGGTGGAATTTTATAAATTCATTGACCGATATGCATTGGTCTTTCTGAAAAGTCAAGTTCAATGTAAAATCTGTTCATAAATAAATGTTTCTCAGATGGACGGATGGAGGAACTGTAGGATTCGACATTCAATGTAAATATAGCCCTGGCAATTTTTGTCTTCCTTTTAATGGGTCCTGTCCCTGTACATGCAGGTTGGCTTTATACCGTTTAACCAACAGTGATGCAGTCATAAACAGTGGAGAATTAGTCAGAGAAGAACAAGTTGGGGTGCATGCCCTACGACACAACGACAGAAAGAAGTCAGAAAGCTGCCGACCAGTGAATAAATTTGTGTTCATCAAACCTGAAAAGACCGGCGGCAGTACAGTTTCCACAATCCTGTTCCGGTACGGCATGAAGAACAACCTGGTGGCTGCCTTGAAACCAAGATGGACTCACATTTGCGTTATTAAAATGGATAAAGAGAAGGACAGACTGGGTATCGTGTACTACAACTGCAGTGATTTCCCAGGGTATGATTACTTGTGTCAACACATCCAGACTTACAACCGAGCTGAACTGAATAGAATCGTCCACGATGCCACATATATGACAATTATCCGATCTCCGTACACACATCTTAAATCCAAATTCTACTTCAGCAGGCAACATCTGAATCTGTCCATGTCACCTGACCCTTTTGCGATTTATCTCAAGGATATCGAGAAAACGGCGATGAAGGATGAGCAACTGCGGAAAGAGACAAATTCCTTCCATTTTCGGTTTGGTCTCAATATCGCCGCGAACGAGTCGTTTGCACTAGAAGACTTCCGCCGGTTCGACGATGAGATCGATTTGGTGATGATAATGGAATACATGGATGAGTCACTCGTTTTACTGAAAAAGCTAATGTGCTGGGACTTTGACGATATGGTCTATCACTCTTGCAAGGTGCATCAAAATTATCAACCACCGACCACTGAGGCAATGCGAGATATCATTACAAAAGTGTCCCGTGCAGACATAAGGCTTTATAACTATTTCAACAGAACCTTCTGGGAAAAAGTTGAAAATTATGACGGTGACTTCGAAGCCGACCTGGAGGAATTTCGATCGGTTCAGAAAGCGGCAAACGCCAAATGTGAAACTGATGAAAACAGTGTCTATTGTACGAATTTACAGAAGGACGTGCATGAGCTGGCCAAAGTAGTGTACGATGAACAAGCCAAATGGATGTGTTGAATGCAGGAGTTTACGCTGCCACACCTAAACTAGCCTCGTAATTAAATGGATGGAAAATATTTGCATTTTAGCATCGTAAAATATAATGCCTACACTTATGAAAGCCCCGACCGTTGTGGAAAATCGTTAAATCGAATATTTCTTTGATATCTCAAAGAAATATTCGATTTAATGATTTTCAAGCAACAGATTCGGCAAACAGTATTATAGAAACCGATGCCCTATAATTCATAAAACATCTTTACCTTAACAAGATTTGCTTGGCAAAATCGTCAGTTTGTATTGTAAACAGCTGGAATATTTTTAGTAATACGGCCAAACGAATTTAAACGATGCATTTGTCTTGTTACAAAATAAACCATTCCCAAAATATTTTTTAACCTTTATGTAATGGTGTATATACTTTAGCTGGTATTGACACATTGTCGAAATAACAGTACGAGACTTCGAAAATTAAAACACAGGTCTGTTAGTTTTCAGTCAAGTTAGACATGACATCGATAAACGCCGTTTGTTTTTATCTCATTAAGGACAATCAAAGTATATTCTGGTAATGTCATCGCCTGAAAATGTATGGTATTCCTACTTGAATGCTATGATTTTATAACGGATTAGTTCTGTTTGTATCGTGTCTGTTTTGAATAACTACTTGCGAAATGTAAACTGTGGCCCATATAATTACTTTAAGAGCTGTCTCGATATTTACGATATGATACGGTGAATACTTTTTCCTTCGTGTCATACATGTAAATATGCCGAGATTGAAGCCAATATGAAACCTTAACAGTATTTTTAAAATACAAAGGGTTCGAACATTTCGCCCTTTCTCAATTTGACCCTGCAGGAAATGGTCTTCAGCAAGTTACCTCATACAAACAGAACTACTTTAGTTGAAAGGCGAGTAATATGTGGCGATGCTCAGAAAATTCTTCACCAAATGCGTATTTCAAAACTAGTATTTCAAAAGGGAAGAAGGAATCTTTGTCCCTTCGAATTCCTCATCCTAATTATTGTAGTCTCCATGATCATTTAATCCATTTATCATTGATATATATGGTTGGCCTTCAAATGTCAAGGTATAATAGAGGTTTCCTAACCTTTGGTATCACACCAGGTCATCTTAACTGATAATAAATAATTTTTAGAAAACAAAAAAATTAGCTTCACATGTTTGAGTGTATTGTATGTAAATCTGACGCCAGTTTCAATTTTTCTCGTCATTTTTTTATTTACAACTCTAATACTATGCAGACATCTCTTAACGGATGCAGCGACAGCAAAAATAAGATGTAGATAACACGTTACCCCAAACAACAGAAGCTGAAAAGATGCTTAACTACATGAAATGCAGTAATTATTTTTCCTTCATTTTATTGAGGTGATACATAAACCTGATTAGAGGATTCTTGACAGGTGCAAAAACCGACCTGATTTGACCACTGGTCTTACTGGTCGTGTAAAGTGTTTAACTGAAGAAGAGAACATTTTTGTGAATTTGTAATATATGACGTCTTCAGCTTGCGAGATTTGTTGCCTTGTAATGCAAATGTCAACTCGCCCTGAGTAGCAGAGAAAATAATCCTCAGAAAATTCATTGCTCTGTAACGAAAAAGTCAGTTGATCTGTGTGTTGAATTACTAATAATCATACTCGCATAAGTAGATGGTATTTTGCGGAATGGGGAAAACAACCCTTCTACCCTTTTACGTGTGTTATGGAGGTTTAAAAGCGAACGCTCAATACCTCGATTGAATTGCATTCAAACACCGAAAATTCTCGACTGCACTGTAAAATCCATATAGAAACTGTCAAATATTGGTGATTTTCCGTCCGTTTGATGATACCATCTACCCGCTTTGATTATCAGAGGCACTGTTAAGATTCCGTAAAAGCGTGGTCGTTCCATCTTGTGGTATTGTCATTTCAAGTGAATATTTATAGAAAGTCCGAAAGTTATATTTATAAGTCAGTGAAAAAAACTGAATATGGCCAGCGATTATTAAAACCATCTAACATCTTGCAACTTGCATTTTGCTTGCACTTCATTAGATAAGATCAAAACGATCCATAAAATGGAATCATTCTACTATTGAAAGATTGAAAAACATTTCCCATCACTGCAAGGCATTGTTGACATCAATACATATTAGTTTCGACCGATGAGCAAGTTATTGAGGTAATATCAGTACAGTCACCCAATCGTACGTTCGAGATGGCTTTTGAAGATTGAAACAGGGTGCTTCAAGACCCAAAATTAAAAATAATGAAATGTGTCAATAATTTCGCCTCTTTGTGAACTGAAATCATGGAAATGTGCCAAGTGTTTAAATGAAGAGACCTTTTGTCTCTGTGTGAGTAAAGTGAAAAAGCGAGAAAGAGTGCCACATTTGTGAAGACCTCAAAGGTGTTCCTGACCTCAAAAGTGTCCCCTTGTTTTCAGTTGAACTTGATTTCCTTACAGTCTAATTAAATTTTTATTCATATCTTGGTATGAAGTTGCGGAACTTTGTTACTTCCTCAGTACTGCTGTGTTGATCGAGTTGTTTTTGACAAATGCTTTCACTTTATCATGTTTTTAAATTTCCAATGCATTTTATCCAGCGAAACCAGACCAAACTGCGCGTCAAATATTTTCGATGACTTAGAGGGTTTAATGAAAGCATCATCGGATTGTACGCACGCGCAGTACAAGATCTGGCCATCGATACGATTGGCGTCAATACAACATTCAGCCATGTCCAAACCGTGAGCGGTGTGTTTGCTGTTATACCTTTTTAGCCAACTTGGATTGATTTTGTTTGCAGTCTTTTGGATTTGCGAGGAAGAGGATTACACAGTAAACAGTAATCTCAGCAAATATCCGACCCCACCAAGCTGCAGGAGTGTACGTACGGAGGCATCATTGTAGCAAGGGAGCTGTCATTATCTCGGAGGAATGACCTCGAAAATATGAAATCGTACGTTGTTTAGGCTCTATTTTTTTACAGCTTGGGCTGGAAACCTGAACATTGTCACTATATTTGTCCGTGTGTTTATGTCCGTCCGTCTGCCCGTCCATCAATTGAAATCAATCAATCAATCAATCAATCAATCAATCAATCAATTATTCATCCCAAACACTGGGCAATTAAAACGGTGACTGAGAAAACTTACACGCACGAACGAGAAATCTACAAAAGAGAAATAAATAAAAACAAACAACAGACAGACACTGGATAAAAAGCTTGACATCATTTATTTTCATTTAACAGCCGCACTGCTGTTGAATAAAAGATTGTTTGCGCTGATTTGACCTGCAAGCCGGGACTGAAAACGCTGATCGGAAGGAAGTAAAACAAACTCTGAAGATAAAACGTTGGTTTTACATGATGTTATAGAGTAAGCCTTCCGGAGCACCTGCTGGTTATAAAAACAAAGCAAATTTCTCTCAGGAGTACAGATTATGTTGGAGCATATTGAAACGATCTTATCTAATGAGTTTTTATTTTTAACGGACAAATTATCCAACAAATAAAGGAAAAAGATAAAACACTTTCAATGAATGTTTTATAAAATAAGGATAAAATATATCTATCAACTTTAAATGAATTCAGTTTTCTCTGAAAGTATAAGCGCTACTGACCCTTTTTCACTATGGCATCAGTGTTGGAATCCCATTTTAATTTATCATCAAAAATGGAACCCAGATAAGCATAACTTGATACAATATCAACTTCTTGATTATGTATGATGGTCAAGTCACTGCCTAAAACCAGAGGTCATGCAATTTGTGCATAGCATCATTATTTGAAGATCTAGATTTGATAAGATTTTTAAGTTGATGTGGTCTGCATGATTAACCGTCATTTGCATAATTAATCAAAATTCATTAGTTTGTGCATTAGACTATATAGCCATCTGAAGAATTACTCAACCAAACTTGATATAACCATGCAGACACTTGAACTGTTCTTAGCTGATACTTTGCTAAATATTTGATGTTTTACAAATTAGTTCATTTGCATATTTATTGAATTTTTATGATTCGCCTGTATATCAATGCAGCGTGCACCGATTATGACGAGACTCATGGTAAATATTGATCATAACTAGGTGGACTTAAGATATATGTCTAATAAGCAAGACATTCTAATTTTAGCTTATTTGCATACTACATAGATTTTGTTTATTAGACTTTATATCATTACTGAGACCATCGATTTTGAATGCACCTCTGGCATGTATTGAGGATACATAAGTTCCTATTAACATCGCATTTGCATACGTAATGAATTTCTGTTATTTGGCTCTACATCACTACTGAGTACATCGATTATGACCAGACCTCTGCCATTCCTTGAATGTAGAAATGTCCACTAATTTTGTAAGTTTTAATTAGAAAGACATTGGAATCTTTACCTTTTTTGCATATTTAATGAATTTCAGGAATTTGGATAAGTCAATATTGAGTGAACAAATTGCGACAGACCTCTGCTATTTATTGATCATACCTAAGGTTTATTATGCTCAATGTTTTATGAGCACGCTATTCTACTTACTAGCTTATTTGCATATTTAACAAATTTCTGTAATTACGCTGCATATCAATATTGAATTCTCTGATTTCACGCTTAACTTCTGCTTTTTTATCAATCATATAAAGTTGAATAACAGCGAATGGTCGATGGGGATGACATTGTAATAGCTAGCTCATTTGCATATTAATGAAATTCTATAATTAGTCCATGTCAAAACCTAATGCTGCATTTTATTGAACTCCTGGCATACCTTGGTTATACTTAAATTTATTTCTGCTCAAAGTTTGATTTTTGTTATATTTCATATTTATCACAATCACATACTTGATGAATATATGTAATAAGGCAATATATTAAAGCCTTATGTCAAAAGTGAAATGAGTAAATTTGATCAGACTTCTAAAGTTCAAAAGTTATACTAACATTAAGTCATACTCCCTTCTCAATCCCTGGTTCTCACATTAGCGAATGTGTCAACAGCCCATTAACAGTTTGTCATTCTTTTGTTTTCCACTGAATATTTTATCAAGGAAATAATATTTATATTAGATAAATCTGATAATTGAGTGGGGCTTTAAGTCATACTCGATGTTCAGTGAATTTTATCAGATTTCTAAGGTACATATCAAAGCTGAACACTCGGGATTTGAACAAGTACAACATTGATGGATCTTTGATTGCTTGATGGATTAGCCGAATAATTCTAATGATTATATGCTTATACTGCTATATTCCCCTTCTTGAACGTAATTGAAGGAATGTGTTTGTTCTCTTTTGAAAGAGGAATGAATGTGAGTAAGGGCTACAAAATAGCTAATGAAAAGCTAATGAGTGTCAAGCTCCTGGTTGGTGGTAACTGAGAATGTTAAACAAAATATCTAAATTATACGAGGACAAGGGTTAAATGATAAAGGACAATTATTCTTGTTTGAAATCCAAGATATAAAAGCTTGTTTAAACTGATGTATAGTTTAATGGTAGCTGGTAGAATGTTCCAAAATTTGGCTCCGAGGTAACTAAATGAAAACTGACCTAGATGCAGTCTTCCTTTTGGTACAATTACCTGGGAACTGGCTACAGACCTTGTATAAAACTGGCGACTGATGTGAGAAAAGTAATCTGAAAAATTGAGGGGGGGGGGGGGTTCTGCCATACAAAAGATCATGAATGACAATTCCTGCCTGGAATCGAACTTGTTTTTAAATGTTCAACATATCTAACTATCTTAAAAGGGGTACACTTTGGGCTTGCTAGTAATTAAACGTGATGATCCTAACAAGGTTTTTTAACAGATTATGAACAGGAAGTAGTGTGGAAGGGTAGGTACTACCCTAAACCTAGAGACAATAAGAAAAATGTAGGCTAATAATAGAGTTGTACAAGAGAATAAGAATATGTTTTAGGACAAAATGTTCCTAATAGAGTTAAATTTGGTCCTAACTGCTAAATTGAAAGTACTTTTGACAAGTTTATGGTACAGCTTATATTTTGCCCTGATATACTTTTTTAAACCTTGGGTAATACAGGGCTTATCTTTATTGTTGTTGTTTAATGTGATTGGGTAACAAATGCAGCATGTAGAGAACAAACACTTTCAAGAATACTGGGAAAATTGTGGTAAGATTCTTTGACATCATTGTTGAGTAACACAGGATCCTAATTTGTACTAGCTTATTTTGAAAAGAGTCCACATTGTATACGTACTTTGAATAACATCTGACTTTGGCTGGGTACTCTCTGGTAAAAGCACAACGAAGATTGTTCAACGCTGCAAAAAATTCTAGGTGATCAGCTATATCAGCGGAAATTGTGCCAGAATTTATGAAATAGTTGCTGAAAGTACAGTAAATATGGTCTTTTAAGGTTCTTGAGTGATCGGAAATACGTGTAGGAACAGTAATCAACTGTATAAAATTACTGGCTGCCAGTATATTGATAAAACTACATGTTTGGGGATTCTTTGAGTCAAGGTAGTCAATATTGAAGTCACCAACAAGAATACATTGGTATCTAGTTGACTTAACTTTATGAAGGGAATGTGCAATGCCCTCAGTAAAGAGATCAATGGATGTCCCAGGTTTTCGGCAAACTACTCCAATAACTAAAGTTTCCTGGCCAGTATGATGTTTGATCCAGAGAGATTCGCCATGCGGCACAGTTATGTCTTCGATGATCTCAAGTTTGATGGAAGTGTTTATGTATGCTCCAACGCCACCTCCATCTTGAACCGGACTGTCTTTGATGTAGAATTACTTGACAGGCTGGAATGCTGTGCAATGATGGGTTTCCTACTTGCCAAACTTCAGACATTGCGATGACATGGAGTGGTACGTATTTAATACTATCATTAACTAGCTTAAAATATTCAAAGTGCTTGTTGAGGGAGCGAATGTTGATATGCAGAAAGTTGAACGAGACATGGGAAGAGTTCTTACAATGAAATTCATTCAGTTCATCAACTGTCAGTGTATTACAAGTGGACCTACAAACTCTGCCGTCGGATGGTAAATGATCCAAGATTTACGTAGGGCTTTCACTTTGTTGTAAAATACTGACTCACTATTGTATGTGTTTAACATCTTCGATGGAATTAATGTACACGTCTCAGACCTTTGTCTTTTCTGACGAAGATACCCCCTGTCTGTGTCCAAATATATTTTCATCCCATTTCCTTGACTTTCTTCCTTCTTTCGTAGAAGAGCTGTGTGTTCTTGAAGTTTGTACAATTTGTTTCGAAGACTTCACCTGGTCAAGCGTACAATTACTGATGGTGAGTTTGATTGTTGCCTATTTGGGAGACGATGGCTAACATCGATATCCGTTTATTCGATGGTTAGTCCCACTGCTGCGGTATCTTCGTCACTTCTGACAGGTATCACGTGGATTTCAAGGTAATTACAACGCGTTTATTGTTGAAGGTCGTGAATTTCTCTTTCGACTGTTGTTAATTTACGTTGCGTCACAGACAATTGTTCTTTAAGTTCTTTGTTCTCCTTGGTAATGTTGGCAACTTCTATTCCTCGAAATATGAGTTCATATATTGCATTGATGTCTGCAGTACATCTAATTCTCCTTCTATATTGGCTAGGTGTTCCACTTTTGCCATAAGGTTGATTAGAGTTGTCTGGATGATGGCAATTGGAGCCATGAACTCCGTCGGGTTGTCAGTGTCATTTTTGGTGGCCATATTGGTTTCAGGCTGCGTTCCTTGACGACGAGGGAAACGTTTCTGCTCACATATTCTACACAGATCCAGGTCTCCTTGACACAAAAGTACCTTTCTAGCAGATCCACATTCATTACATTTGAGGTTATTTGGCATTTGGTAAGGAATTTTCCGAATAGCAAGTGCAGAACGCACTTTTTGAGGAGTTGGTATACTATGAAAGAACTTACATGAAGCACCCTCTATGCTTCAAAAGAACGATTGTGGACAGTTTGACATAACTATGTGCCGGGTAACCTGTAAAGTGTCAGTTACGAATAGGATTATAGTACACGTCCATGACTTCGTAAACATATATCGAGTTGAAAAAATATCTTTGAACCAAAGGTGTCCCTTTGACCTCAAAGGTGTCCCTGGATAATTGTGATGATTACACTAGTATGCGTCACTGCTCTTTCCAACTACCTTTGTCTAATTGCAACAAATCATTTTGGTGTACAAATAACCTTAATCTTTAATTTTATATTTAACTTTAATTATTAAATATTAATTGTAGTTTTGACTTCGTGGTTGTGATAATCAACTGACAAGCATCCCAATATAAACTATTGAATGTTGGTTGGAAAAATGTAATCCATTAACCGTGTTAGTACTATTCCAAACTATGATTTTCTGCTGTTTGAAGTGTTAAATATCAGCGAACACTATGACTTCAAAACCGTCCCTGTGTATTGGAGGTATATTCGTGAAAAACACTAGTCCCTGCCATTGCTAATTCTGTTTCGTGTTTGCACTTTTATATCCAAGAGAGTACTAAATAAAATAAATCAATATGACTTCAAAATATCGATATTACATCAAATCTTTCCCTTTTTTACAATATGTTTTTCAAATACAAGTTCCCCCTTCACAACTATTTAGAGATCTATGTAGCGTCTACCAATGTGACTTCAAAACTGTGTATGACTTTAATAGGATCTCCTTATATGGTAGGTATGTATTTGAAGAAATATAGGCCCCCCGCTAAATCTGCCTCGAGCCATATTCCTATGTTTTTCATATTCATTCATGTATTTAAGACCAGCGATTAGTATGACTTCACCTGTCGACAATACTTCCAATGCGTCATTTCTTATATTTTTATATAGCCACTAGCCTCCCTTTTGTTAATTCTGTCCTCAAACCTAATTGTGTATATTTTTTATCCAATTTATAGTATTAAATACTAGCTAATATTACCTCGAAAATGCCCATGTGACTACAAAAGCGTCCATTATATGTTAGGTATTGTCAGACTTGAGTTTAGTACCCCATATTACTGGACACATAGCATGGGGATATCCTTGAGGTCAGGGACACCTTAGAGGTCTAAACACACGTTACTTAATATAGAAACCACCTGATGGACAGATTGACGGACTCTTAAACTTATACAATAAATTTTCGGTCTACTGCTTGGCGGGGAGGGGGGGGGGCTATTTTTAAGCCTATTGAGTCAATTAGATTTTCACTGACTTATTTTTATGAAAGTCAAGGATGGAAATAGAAATGGCAACGGTAATTGAGTATAGGCTCTGTCTCTCAAGTTGTTTGTAAATCAGTCGTTCCGGGGAATGCAGAACTACGAAATGACCAGTTTTAAGCTGTCATATTGAAGCGATACTGAAGGCAGAAGAGGATGTCAACTGATGTTTGTGCTAATTAGGCTGTTGTGTGATGCTGAAATGTGGGCGATTTGTTTGTGCACTAGTACAATGTAAACGAAGATATCCAGTCTAGCGATCTTCTCGTCACCGAAAACGAAAAACTAAACAAATAATAATGGGTCCTGCATTTTCTTGCGGGTCCTTGTGACAGAATCTAGGATCAACAGAGAAGACTGGATATACCATAACCTAATAAAGCACATTCCAGATCGGATGTACGATGAAGGGGATTCAATGTATACTTTGGCATGTTTCACTAATTCTATACAGCGCCCATTCATTCACACAGTTGTAAAGATTAATAACAAAAGCGTCTGTTTTTCTGGTTAGGTTTTCAGCGGCCATTTCATACATTTACCCCATATTGGATTTTAGCAGCCCTTTAGTCCGTTTACGCCATTTGTTTTCAAATGCACTAGGCACACGACTTCGGATTTCGGATAACAGTTCTATCTCTGTGATCGATTTTACAATCAAAGTAAAAGTTTCCGTGGTCTATTTCGTTCAGAGAAAATCACAAACGTATGTTTAATGTTTTAATAAATGTTCAAGACTTCCTAAATCTTTATATCGTATAGCCATGTTCATTGATTGGTAATCAAGAAGCGTTTTGCTGACACCTTTAAGACAAGCACTCAGTAACTCCTCTTCACTATATCCATTAAATAATATATATATATATATATATATATATATATATATTTTTTTTTTTTTTTTTTTTTTTTTTTTTTTTTTTTTCTAACGAGGGGCTATGTTGTGAATGAAGACTTGTAGTTATTGTAGCGGCTTTTGAATGTGTTTTGCCTGTCCAATGTATGTTTTAGCGTTTCCATTATCAGTCGTGACATCGGCCTCTACATAATCAACGCCGAAAGAAACAGCTTACTTTACAAATGGACAGAACTAGTGCCGTCGCCATACGGACTTTAATAACAAAAGAACACTGAATACCATCCCTCTACAAATTACCATATGCACTGACAAGACCAACACCAGTTTGTCAGATGATTAAAATCGCGTACAGAACATGAAACTCAGAGGCACAACACACACACAAATACATTGACACACGTATGTATCTTTATATATATATATATATATATATATATATATATATATATATATATATATATATATATATATATATATATATATATATATATATAAACCTCAAAAGATGATTAAAATTGCAATTAGTGAACTGGTGAAATTGATACAATAAAATACAGACGGACTGGCGGGAGATAAAACATTTGTGAAAATGCAGAGGATAAAAACACGAATGTTTCGGGTTTAACTGTTCGTCAGACAACAACACGTAGGATAAAGAGAAATACGGAAATACAAGAGCTAAAAACAATCAAGTGAGGTAGAATCGAATGTATTGGATTGTACATTCATCCCAGCTGGTGCCAGAGTGCCAAGTTTAAAAAATTGTGGCCTGTTCTAGTTTGTGACGGGTAGAGTCTCTAGTTGAAATAATTGCTGTAACTGCCGATCGGGTCGACCGCGGTGATGTGGTGTGCAGAAATTTGGCCACCGGATATGCGAGTTTTTGTCGGTCATAGTGTGGAGATGTTCGACCCCGGTAGTTTCACGTCGACGTGTCTCCGCGCGTTCGTTTTTCGCCGGCCTTTTTTCCGTGACCGGACTTTGCTGTTACTATGCCGCCTCTCAAACAACTTGAAGCTTGATCTTCGTCATCAGTGAAGACCTTTTTATCCACCTTGTAACCTAACGTCAGTTCTCAAAGTTTCAGATTGGCCAAATACATATTTGCTAAAACCCCGTTTTTGTAGTCTTGTCTCCTACACCTGCTATCGTAACCATTTCTTGCCCATATCGTCTATTTTCATACCGGGCGATTTCCATTATGAACAACGTATACAATTCAGTCCGTCCAATAAATCTTCTTGGCAGTTTTTCGAGTTATATTAATCACATGCGTCAACATGTTTCAATTTTTACAACTTCTATTGGGCAAACAAAACGCATTCTTTTTTCTCTTATAGCACCAACCACATATGCAAGAATATCATTCAATACATACGAAAGGAAAATAAGTCCCCTTTCAGATGCTGAACGTTCAGTTTTTCGGAAGGGTTGAAATTCATTCCTCTTCTTAACTTTTCTGACGATTCAACTTCACGTCATGGTGTACACTCTTTCTTATGTCGTTTACGCTTGAAGGAATCCTTTCATGAACGTTAATCAGACACTACTGATGTCACAGCCAGTTCTCCGGATGCCGGACCCATCCAATACTCCACCAATATAAAACGCGAGTCTTTCTGGACCCCCTTTCCGAACGTAACTCCACACTTGATTTTTAAATTAACATTTGTCAATACAGAATTAACCACTTGATGCATAACACAAACCACTTACAAAAATGAAGGATTGTTGTCAACCACTCCTTGCCAATGCAATTGCATCCCTCTAGCCTTAACCCTACCACCCTTTAAACCAAAATATTCGCAAAATCATTTTTGAGTTTTCAATTTTAACGAACTCCTCTAATACCCGTTATTTTTTCCGTAACCCCTCCCCTTCATCGCATTTCGACGTGACTCCAAAGTCAAAGACCGGCTCATTCGTCCAAATTTGCCCAATCACGACCGCGAAACTGGCACATTATCATGTGGCCGCCGAGTTTGTAGCACCTGCCCTTAAACTTTCCCAACTCATTTTATTTATGGCCCTCGTGGCACGTCGGCCAATATTGTCTATAATTTGTATTAAATGCAAACGGTGTAGCATGCTAGACATTGGCGAAACAAAACTTCATCTAGGCGACTGGTTTGTCGAACATCTCCGCACCCTGACCGACAAAAAACTCGCACAGCCGATGGCTAAACACACTACCCCATCGCGGTCGGTCCGATATGGCAGTTTCTGCACATATTTCAACCAACGATTCTACCCGACACAAACTAGAACAGCCACAAATTTTAAATTTGGCACTCTGGCAGCAGATGGAATGAATGTACAATTCAATGCATTCGATCTGCCCCTCACTTGATTGATTGTTTTAGCTCTTGTATTTCAAAGTTTCTCCAATTCAAAGTGTTTTAGTGCTGACGAAGAGTTGAATCCGAAATATCTGTGTTTTTATCCTTTGCATTTTTACAAGTAATGTTTCCCCGATGAACATTAAATGTAAATTGCCGATTTATCCAAGTGATTACGAAAAAGGTCAATCTCAAGGGTATTGCCTCCTGCCAGTTTTAACATTTTTGTCACAAAAAAAAATCAAGTTGTTATGCTACAAAAAATTCATGGTTTTTGGCTCACAATGGTTTCCCTGGTATGTGTGACCTTAAGTGTGAACATTAACAAAAGGGAAAATGTGTTACCAGTTAAATGCAATTAGTAAACACTTACCAGAGCGATCAGTTCTGCACAAAAGTACCAAGGCAAACACCCTGCTTTAGCTCCGCAACTGGTTGGATAATATTGATTGCGCGATTGCAGAAAAGGCAGCGGATCTTTGGATATGTCAATCTTGATTACCAAAGAGAATAAATACATAGAGAAAACTTAAAGCTATTAAGAATAATGCCTAGAATGATCTGCTGAAATATGGCCATTTCTGTTTGTTTGCTATCTAACAGTGAGGTTTGGATCACTGGTTAGTATGCTTCTGAGATTTGGTACGATTGATTGACGCCAATAGCAGCATACATTTTGTCTGTTTAGAGCAAATCTTATTAGACTGGTCGTCGAGGCTGGCAAATACGAGGAAAAATCATTATTATTGTCAATATTGAGTGTGCATCTTAATGTAGGGTTAACTAGTCAGTACGTGTACGACCAATGTTGAAAGGAATAAAGTGTTTCTACGCAGGCAGTACAGTGGTGTCTTAGTACACAGGCTCACTGATCGTTCAGCGGTACAATTATTAACTGAGTTACCGGGGCACGGCAGAATTGAAAATCATGTAACTAACCTACAAGTACCTATCCGGAAAAGTACTTTCGTTTGGTCCTTGTCTGGAAGCCCGGTGATGCGGCAAGCACCCAGCTGTCAGTATGGTAAAACATCGTCCTATACAATGAAATGTCGCTTGTGATTGGCAATTATCTTCATGATCTCATTGTGCCATCGTAATTGGACTGCACATAGTGGTAATACATTTAAAGCCCTGATTTTATGCATGACTTTAATGATTTCATTTTCAAACCAAAGTTGGTTCGTGTAAATGTGCTAACTAGAGGACGTGTTTAGTAGTATCACTGCTCACTGATTTGGACCATGCCTACGCGTTTTAATAGGTCAAATAATAAACGGGCGCCACACTAATAAAATGGCGCATCCACGAAAAAGTGCAAATGGCAGTATTTCCTGCACATACATATCATGATCATAACAGAAGCAAGCATGATGCAATTTACATGAATGCACAACACACGATGGCCAACATTTTGTTGTTGTAATTTTTATGTTCTCTTTCACATGATTAAAATGCCGAGAAATCTAAAACGACGTGAAAACGTTTGAATTTACATGCCACTTTCGACACTTATGACAGTGTTATATACTTTTTTAGTCTTTAATTGGTCTGATTCAAAGAAAACTCTCGGAAAACTGAAGATATTTTGAGATTAGTTTTTTACACATCCGCAGCTATTGAGGTTTCAACGTCAAATCTATATACCGGCGGTTTGAAGATCACCTGTCAAAGGTGATTCTAACACCAAAACTTTGGCTATTGTCCATAACAGTGGTATTATAGTTGCGTCGTTGCTTTGAAGGAGAGAATACATTTAATTTAAAGTGAATCAACTTTGACTGTAGAGTGGTGTTTTAGTAAGCATGAACATGTGACTCATGATCACACCGATAGCGTGACTGTACAACAAATGTCATTTCAACAGGCCTATCAGCCTGTGCCCAGCTTGAAATCCTTTATAATAAATAAAACTATTTCAATCGAAGGTTCAGCAATTATGAGTGTTGGAATCTTCAAAATGTTGCAGCAATTTTTATCCTTTTACCAATAAAATCATACTGGCAAAAGAAGTATATTTCAATACGCTATCTATTTTAACATTCAGGAAAAATAAAAAAGGGTAGATTTAATATTCCTTTTTCGAAATGTCCATGGGATAAATAGCTTGATCGCGATATGTCCGGATTATATATAATATGTGACAGATTGCGGCCAACCTGTTTACCTCAGTAAAAAAAAATACTCGAAGAATTTAGAAATAGGGTTTTGTTGGGTTTTCTTGTATGATAAATCTACTGCATATTGAAAAATATTTTCTTTCTATTTCGCGTTTTAATATCAATGTATGGTTTTGAAATAAGCACATTGGTGCTTCTGGATGGCAGATAAATTAGTGACAAATCGTGAGCAAACTGTTAACCGTAATGAGATTACAATAAAGGATTTTGATAATTCCTTTTTTGAAAACATAATATTTTGAAAATCTAATATTTACGAACAGGTTGACTGATATCTGACACTAATTCTTTTATGTTTAAATCAGTTTTTATTTTTAGAGCCTCATTCTCATTGGTTGACCTCCGGATAGAAATATTCACGTCAACAAAATGAATCTATATTTTTTTTCATCAGCCTGACGACGGACTTTGATGATACAAGGGAAATCAACAAAAGTCTAATTTTAAAATCCTGTTTTTGAAACCTCAATGCGGTAAATAGGTTGATCACAATGTGTCATGGATTATATACAATCTGCGACAGATTGCGGCCAAACTGTTTATCTCGGTGAAATTTTACTTGGAGAATGTGGAAAGTAGGTTTTCGTTGAGTTTCCTGGTATGAAAAAAATTTACCTACAGCATATTGATAAATATCGATGTATGATTTTGAAATAAGCACAATGGTGCTCCTGGATGGCATATAAATCAGTAACAAATCGTGATCAAACTGTTAACCGTAATATGATTACAAAAAAGGATTTTGATAATCCGTTTTTTGCAAATCTAATATTTACGAACAGGTTGACTGAGATCACACACTAATTCTTTTGTATAGAAGGAAATCAATTTCTTTAATTTTATAGTTTCGTTCTCATGTTGGCCGACCTCCGGATAGAATGTCAACGTCAACAAAATGAACGTTTATTATTTCCATCAGCCTGACGGACTTTGATGATACAATAAAAATCAACAAAAACCTATTTTAAAATCCTTGCTTTTTTGAAATCTCAATGAGGTAAATAGGTTGATCGAGATATACATCACGGATTATATATTGTTATATTATTATATATTTTAAATATGCGACCGATACAGGCCAACCTGTTTACCTCTTTGGAAATAGTTTTTTTTTGAGTTTTCTTTCGGTATGAAAAAAATCTTACCTTCTGCATATTGATAAATACTCTTCTTTCTATTTCGCATTTTAATATCAATGTAGGATTTTGAATATGCACAACGGTGCTTCTGGATGGCAGATAAATCAGTGACAAGTCGTGATCAAACTGTCAACCGTAATGTGATTACCATAAAGGATTTTGATTATCCCCTTTATTGAAAAGCTCATATTTATGAACAAGTTAACTGAGATCGGACAATAATTCTTTTGTGTAGAATTAATTCCATTTTAATTTTAGAGCTTCGTTTCATGTTGGTTCACCACTGGATAGAAATATCAACGTCAACAGAAATGCATGTATATTATTTCCATCAGCCTGACGGACTTTAATTGGTGTTTTTGCGTCTGAACGAAAGGAGTGTGTCTTATGTCGCCATACAATTTCACGAAACACAGATCAAGGATCGATGTTCCGCGTCATCATTCATTTTGAACTTTCGACCAGGAAGAATACTTAATTGTTCCTCTGAATGGCCGCTTCTGCTTTAGTCAATTATGAACTTATTTTTTGGAAATCGCTGCATATACAAGCCATTTTGTTAAGCATATATTTCGTTTTGTTTTCTTGTGGAAGCATGTAGAATCACATATACAGGCAATGTTCTGCCATCAATGTTTGGGAAATCTAGATTCCAAGTCCTCGGTAATAGTGTAACTAGTGGGGGATTTTACCGCCTCTATAGCTTTGCCAAAAATCTGAATAACAGTATACGTGTTCTCTCGCCTTGCAACAATTTAAAACCCAAAAGACTGGTCAGGACAATGTCATAATATCGTAACAGTATATCATGCAAAAATCGTTCGATAAGATGGGCACAATGGAAAGCCCTTCCCCTTGCATGCACAATCAAAAGTGCGAATGGATCATTTCAGACACTGGATACAATATATCGGCTTATATACGATGTTGATTAACTCCCACACGTTTATCCATACCATGTTGTCAAGTTAAAAGCACTAATAATGCAAAGAAATGATATTTTATCTAATTTGTGTAAGACACTTTTTGAGTAAGAAACTTTTAATATAAGGCATCGATAGGAGATTAATTTAGTATGCGCCTCGCAAGTGAAAGACTTAAACTTTTGCTCAAACTTTCCATTATGAAACTTTCAACCATTTTCTCACTCAAGTAAGAATAACAATCAGGGGTCAACGTGTGAAGTTTGGTACTGGAGAAAAAATTACCCAACAGTTACCTCTATTTGAAATTCAAAATGGCCTCCATCCCTATGTTAACTCTATGGAGAAAGTAAAATTTTGGAAAAAACTAAGACGGTGATTTTTTTTACCCCAAGAGCTTTGAAATGAACCCGCACATTCAAGTGGTTGATTAAAACGGAATAAAAGAAATGTAAAAGCTTGAGAGTCCGATATATGTCCCTAAGGTGCATTCTACCGTAAGGGAAAGGCACACTATGGAAAGCCATGACTGAATTCAGTGGTCTGAGATCATGTTATCAAGAATATTATCATGTTGTGATGTCCATTTGACATATCATTTAAAGATTTTACAATGTTTTCCTAGGAAATTATAATGTTGTTGTTCTGGCAAGGATATTCAGTATGTTCCTCTGGGAATTTAGCATGTTGCCCTTGGCATTCAATATGCTGTCCGTGGCATTCAAAATGTTGTCCTATGCATTCAGCATGTTGTCTTAAGTATATATCATGTTGTTCTGGGCATTTAATACCTTGCCTTAGGCACTTGCAATATTGTTCTAGACATTTACAATGTATGTTTGTGCTGTTTCGGCCTTCTACGCTTATCTGGTGACGGAGCTACTCGATTGCTTCAGTTTCGACACTGTGATAAAGGAAAAGTTAGATGTGTATTGCACTCCACTTATCGACAATCCCTCGTTATATTTGTCACGAATATACTGACTGTGATTGACGAAAACAAACAACATGACTAAGGAAGCCTTCAGTTATTATGAAAGGGCTAGGCCAGAGGAATGGGGAGGGTCACATTTTACAGACTTACCATGGAGGTCGCATTATATTAACTTAGCCCTTGGGAGGGGTCACATTTTACATCGCCAAGTTTCTTATGAATGCCAAGTCTGAATGAGATGTGTAAAGAAACATTACAACAATCCTATGAAAATTGCAATAGCGGCCTCTGCAATTCGCATAGTGTCAATAAACTGCACAAGTTAAACGCATACGTGTATTAACTGTGAATGGTGTATATTTACTGTACATGTAATAGCAGCATGTAATGTACTTATGCTGTTAAAACCATTTTAGTTAACAGAATAACAGATGTCTCACCCTGATGAGCACCAGCTTAACGTTTTACAAAAAACGAACGTGTTCTATATAATGATGCTTATGATGATGATGTCGTCGTCGTCGTTGTTGTTGTTGTTGATGATGATGATGATGATGATGACAAGGATGGTGTGATGTTTTTAAGTGTTGTGAATAGTGGCAGTGATTTCGACTGAAGTGAAGCTACAAAAAGTGACAATGATAGTGATGCTGACACTGATATAACATATATTTTCCAAGTGACATAAAAGTACATTTGAATTGTGTTATTTCCAAGGTTTCACATCCACTTAGCCTCCCACGAATGTATTACTGCCTTATAGCTGTGACTTTTGGCTATTTGTATGGTACAGTGAATCAACTGCAGTGACTCGTTCAAATCCTTAAGCTATGATGAAACGGCCAGCATTTACTTATTAACATATCCTACATTTGTACAGTCAGTATTTTTATTATTGAAAATATAATTCAAATCCGGACTAGAATTAATTTATCAACAATAACAATAGTCATCATTGCACGTGAATGGGCTTTGTTGACACGCCGAATACTTGGCATAGGGAGTTGGACAGGAAATAGCATTTGATACACAGAAAAAGAAAACTAAAAGTATGACAAAAAGGTACAGCAAATATACCAAGCAAATATCTTTATTTGTAATATAACAAAGTCAGCAGTTCTACCAAAATAGTCACATTTCAAACTTTTGAGTTTTGAGAGGGGGGAGGGGTCACATTTCAGAAAGGAGCATCAAGGGCGGGTCATATTTTAGAATGGACATCGGGGGAGGGTCATATTTTACATGATGGACCACCCTCAATTTCCTTCCGTCCACCCCTCATAATAAGTGAAGGCTTCCTAGTGTAGAGGGGAAATCAATTATGTCCATTGTCTGAAATGCATGAAAAAAGACACATATCTACCACTCACGTTTGGGAAAAACGAAATACAGCACTAAAACAAAAGTCAAATAGATATATTCCCGAAAGGATTTTCCCGGGCAGTACCGAAGAGATCAATCGATGACAAGATCACTGTCTGGGTTTGATAGGTCAAAGTTGGTATATAGCTTACTCGTACTTCCGCTGAAATGGCGTACGTCATTTTCATCATTTGTTAAGACAGAAAAAAAAACTGTCGGCCTACAGAACGAAGGGTAACTTGGTTTGAACCTTTTATAGGCTGATACCTACGTCCGCTATATTTGCTTCGACTAGCTGCAGTAAATAACACTTCGACCGTACGTATGATAAATTTAAAGTAAATCATGATCTATACTCTCGTGACATTTTCAAATAAGGGTCAATTCACTTTCAAACATATGCGTTCTCGGACAAAAACAGCATTTTTCAGTTTATTTTCGACTCAGATTCAGTAGCTATGTATTCACAGAAATCGTAATGCAAGATTCGACGACAATGAACTCCTGAAACGTGTCGAAATTATGGGATTGTTGGACCAAACACGGCACGTTCGATCAGTAGCATGATATTTTACATAAGGCATTCATAAGGGAGCCTCCATTTTGAGTGAGATGCATAGATTGCCTAACTCCTATCTCGACCTCAATATGTCAAAAGTTCAGAATTACAGGTAACAGATGTATTTTGATATATCCTTTGATAAAGTGTAGTTATCTTAATAGCCGCATACACACAAACAGCTGCCTTTGTTTGTCTTCTTACTTAACATCTATTCAGTACTTTACCTTAATACGATTTATTTGAAATAATGGAATTGCAATGATGAATAGTGAATGATTAATGATTGTGTCTATTTTACTGTCCGGTATCAGTCGAATACAAAGGCTATTGAAATCTAAAACGGAAATACGATGAATGCCTACCGGATTGACTTACTGGACCTATGCAATATGAAGTATATCAAGGCTTGGGAAGATCAATGGACGTGTATGACAAGACGAAATGTGAACATTTACTGACAGTGAAATGTAAATTTGGTACCTGATTGACGATTTGCACTAATAGCCAATGAAAATAGGTGAACTTTAAGTGGTCACACTTTTTGACCAAGATAGAACACTTTTAGCCCTTGTTGTTTGGTTTGATTGACAAAGGAAAGCTATTCACCAAACTTTGAGATCCTTTTTGTGTTAACTTGCTTAACAAATTTATGATGCAAGTTATGTATTACCACAGGGTATTGTGAGCAATATTCGTCTGGAAGTTATGAATATGATCAATAAATGTCATGTTAACTTTTTTTCCATCAGACAACCCTTACCGTGTCTAGTGTGTACCTATTACTTTACCCTAGCTATCTCTGTATAGTATTTCAGAGAAAACAGTCCATATCTTTTAATTGCCCTCCCTAATCCCCTTCATTAATTTGTTCTGCCGATCACCAACATGGTGGCTTATCGCCCTGACCAAATAACTCGTTAGCAGCTTATAAGGTAGTAGAGGGAAAGGGCTGAAACTCTCAGGGTCCGATTTCAAAAAATATTCATTTTCGAAGGGTTAGGAGACATAAATTTTCGAAACAAGTCGGCATCAGCTTTGTACTTAAGCAAGCAAGAACGCTGAGAACAAAAGTTCCCATAACTTTGTGACCTCTTCTTTCTTACCCAAGTTAAAGTAAGCCTGCTTGTCATACTTACCGGTCGACCCAGCCAACATTTTAATTTTGGGTTTATCGTTGAACTTATTGCAAATTGAAGAATTATTTGCCAAAAAGTGATTTTGAGCAAACACGCTTTGCTTTGTGCAACGATTCTTTAGTACCTAAATTGTTGCACGCTTCACAGTGGACATTAATTGCACATATATACCGCGTCAAGAAAAAATGTCATTGTCTTCGTCCAAGCTAAACCAATTAATCTGCCGTCAATCAAGGTACGTCAAAGGAAACTGGTCAAATATAATTCTATGCTAAACCTATTAAAGAACATGTGGTGTGTTACCCTCAAGTTATAAATTCTTCCTTTTGCTTTTCATTCTTAGCATTTTCGCAACTTAACGTCCGATGTCCGAGCTTTGAGGCATGGATGGACAAAGATAATATACAGAAAAACCGAATATTTATGTAAATCCAAAGGAATCCGTTGCTAGGTAACGATGTCTTTCCACATTCTGATAACGGCCCAGGAAAAGTAGGTTTTCAGGCACTTACCTATATCACAACAGTTTACTCGCATTAGTATGTTATTACCTTGGCATGATTTCGGACACTTTGCCACCATCCAGCTCATTTCGCACTTATTGATTGTTATACAGCTATCTGATCCGTTTTTGGCAAGTCGTTCAACGCCATTTTGATGCCTCATTATTGGAATCGTTTATATAGGTTACGAAATAATCAAAACAACGGTCGCCATATCGCAGACACCCTACGGCACAATTACAGCTGCGGCGGAAATCCGTTCATCCATGTCATTAATTTTCCAACTCGAAGAGCTTGCTCCGTATAGCCGTATTCTCTACCAAATATTGCAGCTCGGCCTCTCCCTTCGGGGTATAGCTAGCGAGTAGAGACTCGAATTTTTCAAAGTTGACACCAAGTCTGTCTTGTACAAAGATGTTGCATCTTTCCAGGTGTTGTCCCTTAGCTTCTCTTGAATGTTTACGTTCGTAAAGACACCTTCTCTATACAATCTGGGTTATTTACATACAGTTGAAATGCAAACTCGTTATGAGTGTCTCTCCATGATAATGATGAAGTTATGGCTAAGGTACATATCAGTGGCTGAGATCATAAACGCCAGAACAATTATTTACTTGTTAGATCTCTAACATTATATGTATTGCTATCGTACATCATTCATAATTCTAAACCTGACCATTGACCTTTATGCAGAATTATGTCAAAGTGAATGACTTTTGAACACTTATTAGACTGTATTGTTTCGTATCCATAGCAGGGTTAGAGGAAGCGTATTACAATTTTAAAAATAAGAGATGAGGCAGAAAAGTTTTACATCAACGTTTCATGAAGAAGTGTTTTCTGAAAAACAATACATTTGAAGTATTTTACGCCAACAAAAGCCAAGAGAAGTTACCGTGGAAAATGTATTAGCGCCCTCACACATATAACATTGCACATTGCATATTGTGAAGATGTCCAACAGTCAGGAAAATTGTATTTCATGATGGTCTACAAACAGTAACTTGACTTTCACCTTAATTACGCTACCCGATCTAGGAATAAATCGACGATTCATAGCCGGAAAACAAGTTTTGTTTATAAACTGTGACATGTAGAAATTTCTGTTCTTCACTGTGTTCATGTGACGTCAATTGTCTTGAAACATAACGACTGCTTTCATACACGGAATAAAATGTTCGAGATGGAACGGTGCTTTTGCGGTCAATTGAACACTATACTTGTAAAAATGGAAATTATTTGATCAGTGAATTGGAAATATCAGTCAACGACGGTGAATCTGCTCCTCTGATTGTGTACAATGATAACGATATTGGAGAAATGTAGAGTTGTTTATCTACTAGTGAATGTTCCATGAAGAGATCAGCTCTTTAAAGTGCTAGGACGGTGTTATCGGCCCTTCGAAGTTGCACCGCGATACAACATAATTTCTGATTGTATCAAGTGGGCTTAATCGACAGTGAAGTGGCCACATGAGTAATATGATACTTGAAAGTGCAGACTGGAAGTGCCGTCGTTCTTTCTAATTTTGCATAGTCATTTCTACTTCAACTAATTGATAGAATTATCTATTGTGAAATTTGATCTGTGTTTCATCGAGTTTCCTCAAAACTTGCATAAAAAGTCATTATTTATAAAGGTTAATTTTATAATTTGTAATGTCAAGCGTCAAATGAGAAATACGTCAATGAAGGTATGTCAAACTGTAACACGCAGGCACGGTCACTATTTTCCGTGCAAACACTTCTTCTGAAGGGTTACTAGTTTTCGTGCAGAGTCATTTCGAAAAACACTGGCCCTCCCCAACCTTGTATTTTTGTCGAGTCCCTTATCAGTGGCAGTAGTGTCAGTTTGATTTATTCTATTGTTAAGAGTTTGACCTGACATTTTGTGAGCACAAAGTAGCAATAGAATGGGGAACGGACACTTCTTTCACCTGAAATTTCGAATACATCCTGAATTCCATTCAAGTCAGGTCTTGCTAAAGTGCGCTTTTGCTTTTATAAAATGTGGGTGACAAATAGACTTGTCCATCGTGTTTTTCCCCGGCAAACAGCCAGAGGCAGCTATCAGTAAGAGTGTTTTTCACGAATCATGCCTAAAATTATAATGACAATAAGTGCTAGTTAAAGATATATAGCCGTAAAGAAACAAATCTATACAGGTGTATATTAAAGAGATATTTATTTTACTGAAACGGATATATTACAGAAGCAGGAATATTCTTGAACGTGTCAAAATACACCAATATGACAGTTCACTATTATTTACATAAGTAAAAAGTGGTAAATGCAAATTTTAATTCAGTGTACAAAAGAGAAGTTATAAAACTGCAAAATTTACGTTGAAGATTGATGTTTTATATTTAAAAAAAGTCCTAATTATATATGAAGTAAAGGACATGTAATTAAAAACAACTCTTGTTCCTCTTTTTGCACAATTCCTATTTCGAAAGTCCTTTATCTGAGTTACATGTAGTATTCTACAAACAATGTAACCAGATCGAACAATCTCGTTAAAAGTTTAAGGGGCATGTGTCGATAAAATTATGCCATGTGATTTCGAAGTTCGGAAAAGTAAAATAATAGACAGGAATACACACATATTTCAAGTACAGTTCTGAAACTCCTTAAAGAAAGGTAAATATCGCAAAATTGACTTACATGAGCAAAGTATGTACTAAACACTCCTTATCACTCCCCAGACGGTATTGTATGCCGGACCCGTGAATTAGTGTTGTGTTATGTTTAATTGTAAATTAGGCTAAGATTATATCACGTTATTAGAATGGTACACACTCTAGCGCAAAAAAAATACATGGATTGCGTCACCGAAATTGGTGCTCTTCAGTACACTGACGGCGCCCCTCCATTGTGACTAATTTTAACTAGCCATGAAGAGAAGTTTACCATTTTTGAAAGTATACACAATGCTACAAAAGGTCCTGAAAGAGGTGACAATCCCATCCGACCTAGATTTGATTCAAGCCTGTGACTTGTGTACGTGTGATGAATTCGATGATTTGTGTTCTGTCTCACTAGACGTATATCATTTAGGACATAAATTTGTGTCCTAAACCCCAGCGTCGCTCACGTTGATTGGTAGGTCTTATGTCCCTATGTCCCATTTGCGTTCATTCATTGGCTGCCTATATGTCCTCAAGTCTCATTAATATTTACTGTTCCGAATGCAACTCATTCATTGGCCGCCATATGTTCTTGTCCCTGCCTCACTATCGAGTGTTCCTTGTCTCGTTCTGCCATGTGCTCATTACTGTAATATACAAATGTATCTGCGCGCTTAGCAAAGCAGTCCCAGACTCCAGGTGTTTCATTCATGACTTTCGAACAATGACTGACAGTAACCTTTGTGAAGCCGCTAATTATGATGGCTTCAAACACAACGTATCGCCATGACAATCTTATGACAAATATAGTACCTCTTTACGATTGCTAAATGGTCATATAATCCACCCCCCGTCTTTGTTTGTCTCTGTGGTTACCGCAGCTCCTCTACCAAAAGCATAGTCAAAATTCGCCAGAAATAAAAAAAAAGAATTCCTCCGTTGAAGGTATCGTGTTCTTTTTCAAAGTCTCAAGTTTATTCGGAAATGCGCGGCATCTGGCAGGGTTGTTTCTGATTGCCCGGAGTTTTGTCAAAGTACTTCAAACAGGTGCACAACAGGCACATTAATCGCCCTCCACAGCTAATGTCTTGTCATATTCGCATCGAACGGGTCACAAGCAGATTTACCTTGCTCATTTCGATGATATATGTACACCAACATTGGATCTGTAGACGATTACGAAAATAATCATCAACAAACGTGAATGTCCGAACAAACTAAAGAGCTAGCCTAATTAAAGATGCTGACTACGTTATACATGTACATGGATCATCTGGAATCAATGATGCAGTCCTTTATTATCTATTCGGGACATGAGCTGTAACTTTTGACTATTTTTTCAGTATTTTAGTTCTGTAAATCTACTATAGTTTCTCATCCCAATGCCTGTGCTATGCTAATTTAAAGTGTCCATTACTCTACGACTGCTTGTCAACACAGCCAGTACATGTGTAATGACTATTGTTATTGTTGATAAATGAATTATAGTCCGGACTTGAATACAGTATTCAACAATAACGCCTGATTATATCCATTTAGACTGCATCGACAAGGTATGCATTTGGTATTTATTTCATCATAGCCCAGGGATTAACACCAGAAACTGGAGTCAAAACGGAGAACAATACTGAGAAAAGCTAAATGGGACAGCTAATGGAGCTTTAATAAACAATCCGATGGCAAGCATTGTGTTGTACGAATGAATTTTTAGCTGAAGAGTGTAACTCCAAAGTTGTTCATTTGGTAAGAAGCAGCATATTTTTACTGACAGAAATATTTACATCTAATAAGACCAATATTGCTACGTGTCACATGTCCACGTGTAAGGGAATGCAGACAACTTTGATGCCGGAGCTTCCTGACAGTAAGATTAAGTGCAGCGCAGGTGCAAAAACAAATTTGTCTTCACAAACGTTGCGCCTACGCTCTAGCAGTCTGGTAATGATTGGCTGGGCTCGCAGATGCGTTACAGTAATGAGCACATGGCAGAACGAGACAAGGAACACTCGATAGTGAGGCAGGGACAAGAACATATGGCGGCCAATGAATGAGTTGCATTCGGAACAGTAAATATTAATGAGACTTGCGGACATAAAGACAGCCAATGAATGAACGCAAATGGGACATAGGGACATAAGGCCTACCAATCAACCTGAGCGACGCTGGGGTTTAGGACACAAATTTATGTCCTAAATGATATACGTCTATTAGTCCTGTTTCATAAGTCAGGTCCATGACATATGTACCAACATCAGTGATTGGTTCATCTGGTAATTTAAGGTCCATTTGCGTTACGCTGATTGGTGGGACCTCACGCGTTAGGTCTCATTACTATTTATTATTCACTTTACAGCTCCCTGATTGGTTAATGTGTAGGTCCGGTCCTCCAGTGTTCACTGCCTCATTATGCAATGTCCCACGCGCTTCCTGGCTACCGCTGAAGTAGTACGTTATTCGTGATGGTCAGGGATCGGCCTAAAGTTACAACGAAAAATGCCCGACAAACCTTCATGCGTTACATTTCCATGTATTTACCTATCCCTGTCCCTTTATGCATTAAGTAGACTCGGTTCAAGTCTGTGATTTGTTAATGTTTGAGTTGAGTGAACAGCAACGATATGTATTTTGCTTTCATGTGTAACGCGCGCGTGAGTGGAGTGGATGCGATGAGTCGGGTGAACGCTATACAGGGGAGTTTCACCCGGAGGTGAATCCGGCAGAAACTAACTCACTATACTGCACAGACTCAAAGGTAACCCATTCAATCGCTGGGAACAACATGGCCTTGGCTACCAAATTCCGAATAGTTTTGTACGAAATGGGAGAGACACAAGAGAAACTATTATAAATGATTTTATTTTTTTCAAATTCATCGACTTGAACCAAATCTAGCATTACACGCTTGTTGGCTCTTTGTTTTCCAATTGTTGGTTACGTACAAAGTTCACGCTTTTCGTTTTCATTTTGATTTGACGGGGCATTGGCCGCATCCACAACAATATGGCCTGTGAATGACAAGAGGAAACAATAGAATTTCAGGGCATTACGTAACAAAAATTACGTTACGGTTTCAGACGTCAGTAGCTCATTTCAACCACAGTCCCTCAATGTGTGGACCAACTCCTGCAGGGAAAAGGACAAAATTTCTCCTGACAATACTTAATTCACGTATAATTCACAGTATCACATAAAATGCCATGAATACTGAAGGAACTCTCGAACAAGGTCAAATCTAACTAGATATTTTGAGAAATACTCGGCATGAGTATCTTTCTTCATTATACTGGGATCGAGCTGCGACCAAGTGCAGGCATCATCCAAAAGTACATGGGACATTGCATAATTAGGCAGTGAACACTGGAGGACCGGAACTATACATTAACCAATCAGTAAGGTGTAAATTGAATAATACATAATAATGAGACCTAACACATGAGGTCCCTCCAATGACTGCTCCGAAAGTGGACCTTAGAGAAGCGGATTAACCAATCACAGCATGCAGTATATGTGTGTAGGACGTGTAATGTAGGTCATTTTGAAACAGGACTAGTAGTCCTGTTTCATAAGTCAGGTCCATGACATATGTACCAACATCAGTGATTGGTTCATCTGGTAATTTAAGGTCCATTTGCGTTACGCTGATTGGTGGGACCTTATGCGTTAGGTCTTATTACTGTGTATTATTCAGTTTACAGCTCCCTGATTGGTTAATGTGTAGGTCCGGTCCTCCAGTGTTCACTGCCTCATTATGCAATGTCCCACGTGCTTCCTGGCTACCGCTGAAGTATACGTTATTCGTGATGTTCACGGATCGGCCGAAAGTTACAAAGAAAAATGCCCGACAAACCTTCATGCGTTAAATTTCCATGTTTTTACTTATCCCTGTCCCTTTATGCATTACAGGCATGTTGGCTCGTTGTTTCCAATTGTTGGTTACGTACAAAATTCACGCTTTTCATTTTCATTTTGATTTGACGGGGGCATTGACCGCATCGACAACAGTGAGGCCTCCGAATGACAAGAGAAACAATAGAAAAAGGCATTACGTAACAAAAATTTCGTCACGGTTTCAGGCGTCAGTAGCTCATTTCTATACCGCAGGGAAAAGGACAAAATTTCTCCTGGCAATATTTAATTCATGTATAATTCACAGTATCACATAAAATGCCATGAATAGTGAAGGAACTCTCGAACAAGGTCAAATCTAACTAGATATTTTGACAAATACTCGGCATGAGTACCTTTCTTCATATACTGGGATCGAGCTGCGACCACGTGCAGGCATCATCCAAAAGTACATGGGACATTGCATAATGAGGCAGTGAACACTGGAGGACCAGACCTATACATTAACCAATCAGGAAGCTGTAAATTGAATAATACATAAAATGAGACCTAACACATGAGGTCCCTCCAATGACTGCTCCTAAAGTGGACCTTAGACAAGCGGATTAACCAATGAGAGCATGCAGTACATGTGTGTGGGACGTGTAATGTAGGTCATTTTGAAACAGGACTAATGAAACGTGGGAGTGGGGTGAACACTATATGTATACGGGAGAGTTTCACCTGGCAGAAACTAACTCACTACTGCGCAGAATCAACTAAGGTAACGCGTTCGATCGCTAGGAAAACCTGACTTGGGCTGCCAAATTTCAATAAAAAGGTTTGTGTGAATTAGAAGAGATACAAGACAAACTGTTGAAAATTATTCTATTTCTTGAAAATTCTCCGACCTAACCAAGTCAAGATCAGACTGTCTTCACCTCTAATACTTATGTTCATCACTCGATTGTACGTTGCATGGTGTTCTATGCTATCACCTTGCACATAAATGTATACTTCACTGTGCAAAAACCTGCACACATCGACTTCCATAAACAACTACAACCTTGCCAAATGGTTTCTCATCAGTTACACACACACCAGTAGGATTACGTTCCTCACAATCTGCACAATCAACACGACAGACAAACGTACCATCAGACTTATACTTCATCACCCTGTCATTACCCCAGTCACACACGTACACATCATCATAGCTGTCGATAGCTATCCCTGCTGGGTAAACCATATGGTCATTTTCAGACCCTTCCTCTCCGAAGGTGTACAAATATTGGCCCTCGGAGTTAAACACCTGAATGCGATCATTGTTATGATCCGACACAAACAATTTGCATTCGGCGTTAAAGGCAATGCCCAGTGGATAATGCAGCCGGCCTCTGCTCCGACCTGAACGACCGAAAGATTTAAGATGGACGCCGTCTTGGCTGTAGATGTGCACACAGTGGCCATTAAAGTCCGCAACGTAAACTCTACCATTGACTGCATTTATGGCAATTCCGTATGGGAATTTCATCATATTCTCCCCAAAACATCGCATCACTCTGCCATCCTCATCATGGACGATTACTTGGCAACCGTTTCCATCTGTTGTGAAAAGGCAACCATCCTCCGACATTGCTGAAAAAAGTGGAGATACTGCATTTGATATATTACTGAATGAAGTCGCACGTCTATAACTGCCACGCAGTGAAAAATTCTGAAGTCTGTTATTGCTGGTATCACACACTCTCACATCTCCCGATTTAGTTAGCATGACCCCCCAGGGACCATTGAACTCCCCATGACCTGAGCCCGACTGACCGAATTTACACATCAGGCCTTTCTGTGCGATAACATTGATTGTCATGGGTGACCCTACGACAGGTTTGTCTAATACCGAAACTGTAATAGTTTGAGTTCCCGCCATCGTGAAGCGCGCTGTCAGACTCCAAGAGCCATCATCATTATTGATAGCTTTAATGTCGTCTTCGCTTTGATCGGGTTTCTTCAGAGTCGCCTTAATGTCAGTCATTTTACTGGCCTCGTCCTCCCCTTTCTCGATTGGTTCTACGGTTAGTTGAACATTGTCGCCTACTCTGAAGAATCTGGGCACATCGACCATAGTTTCTTGAAGTCCAAAGTGCTGTTCGTAACATCCATGTACTGGTGGTTGTCGCTTTGTAGACATCTTTGCATAGATTTTTACTGAGTCGTCGTTCTCACGCGGCGGGCTTTTTGTTTTCACTCGCAGCTCTGCTGGTGTCGTGAACTCTATCTCGTCAGACACAGACCACAAATCAGTCCCACGAGTTTCCTTGGAGTCTGTTTTCCCAAGCTGGGCTTCGCTTTCTTTCAAATTTGTGATATATTTGGCGGGCTCAAGTGCCCTCTCGCTGTACCTAGCCTCGGGAGTCGTACGTTCGGCATCAATACATTCGGGTGGACATATTGTGACGTCAAACGTGTCGGAAGAGTGCCCGACCTTGCCGTGACGGTCACTGCCACGGTTGGCAGATGGCTGCAGCATTGCAGGTTCTTCCGATCGGGAGGCGTGGGCTCTGACGATCAAAGGAGTCGGCGGTGTGCTAATTGGAGCTTGATCTTTGGTAATTCCGCCTGGTTCGTGCAAATCAGTTGACCCTACCTTCTTACATGGTTGACATTTCCCTGGTGCCGCAGAAACTTCTTGTTCTCTGAACAATTCCACTGAATTGCTGATGGTTTGATCTGTTTGATTTGGTTCAATGGCTGACACTCCACTACCAGGATTTCTTGCGGTCGCTGACATGTTGGACAGGTTATTACTCTGGCAATCTCGCCGTTGTCTTCCTCGACCAACCGTCGTTGGCAAGGCTCGCAGAAGCTGCGTTGGCACTCAAGTACTTTGTCGCTCTTGTGTCGTTCACCGCAAATCTTACAAGTGACAAAATATTTATCGGTTTTCGTGACTCTGCAGTCGCCATTGCCGGAAACAAAGATGTTCTCTGTCACGATTCGAATCGCGTGACCCAAGTTCCACGAAGTCTACGCTATAGTTGCATTCGGCGAAATAACTCACTATTATTAAAGTGCGCTTTGTTGTCGTCGAACTGCTGAACTCTGCGAGACGCACTCTATTGTCATATAAAGCACCGAAGTTGAATTGTCTCGAAGACGGTGTAATAATAAAATTTAAAAAACTTGTTTTGACCCATGATCCTTTTCACAGTCTGTCCATTTTCATTTCAATTTTTAAATCAATAGTTTTTGTTTAACCGTAATCATTTTGTAGATTGCATTATCAGCGTAAAGTTACGTTTAAGTTGATACTAACTGAAATATTCTGAACATAGTTGACATTTTAGGTAACAAATGTGAAAACAGCATTATTTAGAATAAAATCAACTTTCACTTTGAGTAGTCGACCCCTTTGACCTTTTTGTCGCTAGCTTTCTCTTATACGAGATGGGTGTCCTTTGAGGGTCACAATAGATCCCTGAACCGAGTGCAATCGACACGTCATAGAACTGTCTGTGTATTCACAGCCTATGGGCTTTCAAGACGGCTATCCGCTGCGGCACACATTGCTCAGGGTCCTGTGAAACCCAGTGTTGACCTCAAAGTGTGAAGACAGCACCTGCACTTTGACCCGCTCGCAAACGCCATCTGCGATAAAGAGGAGATTGTGAACCAAACGTGCACTCTCTAAACCGTGTGGAAAACACGGCGCACGTCAAACCAACTTGAACTGATCCGTTAGCTCAGTTGGTAGAGCATCCGAACTGAATTCGGGGGACGTGGGTTCAAGTCCTACATGGGTCTTTTTTTCAAGCCCCCAAAAATTTGCTGTGCAGAGACACTCAAATATAGTTGTGTGTTTTTCTAATTAGTTTCTACATTTAATTTCCACGTATATATATCCAACATCCGTTACAGCAGAAAGTCATGGATCTGAAGTTTTAACATATTATGGGATGTCGCACTTCATTCGACAAGAGTCTGTTTTGCAATTCTATGTTGCAAATCTTTTAATTAATGCATTGAAACCATGATTAGCTTTCGTAAAACTCTGAACGGTAAAAGCTGTAACATGTAGTCGCCATTTTGACAACAAGCTGGACGACTTTGTTCACCCCAATTTTTGAACAAATTAACGATACTTAAAAGACGATTTTGCCACCTATGTGAATGATAAAAAGTTTCAGGCTGCAGACAAATCACATAAAATTACATAAGTCACAGTAAAATTTTAGGTTATAAGAATTTCAGACCAGAATGCCTAAAAGATGAACGGATGTATTGGTTCAGCTAGTTTGGCCATGAAAACGACTGCATTTGTGTTAGAAGTATTTATTACATAACTATCTCAAACTCTTGCTGTGTGGATAAATCGACTTTTTACCCGCAATGTACTTCGATATTGTGCAGCTGAACCCCCAGCACATGTCAAATTTAAGGTATCGAAAAATGTCACTGAGCTATACCCAATAGAAAGGCGCACACACATAATCAATTAATACGCTGATACGGACAGCGGATTAGCAAGTTGGCAATGTTTACGGAGCAATTACAGTGATGTATACACAGATTTGAGAGGAGACGTGGACTTCTAGTAATAAAGAAAGTAGTCAGACGTTTTGGAGTTGAACTCTTTACTTGAAATATCACAGTCAAAATTAATAAAATCAAATAAAGTAAACCGTTGCACAAAATACCCATCCTTCCCCATCCCTCCCCCACCCCAGGGGACTGACTTCTTTGCCCTGTGGGTTGCCCAATGACATGTTTGACGGTCGCATGTATACCCTTCGCTGTTACATTTCAGCATGTTTGAAATACAGCCCAATTGTTCAAGTTGTTGGTCGAACTGTTTTCATTAAGATAATGTTACATGTACATCGCACAATCCGAATTGGTAGTGTAGATTTATTGAATGGCTCATAGTATTTTGTAGTCAGTGTTTTCCATCAATCGAGTGCGGAAGTGAAATTACGCATGCCAATACAGCCATTACGCAATTTTAGTAGACTTATGCAAATGCCGTACGTGAGGAGAAATATATACATAAACACACACACGCTCTATTGTCCAACATGCAAATAGCAGAAAGTCAAGGATGATTACGGAGCTGCAGTGGCCCTGCGAGAGTGCCCAAATACCGTTCATCGTATAATAAAGGAAAGAATTTGAGGTAATGATCGCCTGATGGCGCAGTAGTAAATTTTACCCCGAAGATTTGTTTAACGATAACGATATCAAAAGATTAGCAATTGAAGGAATTCAAATGATAACAATGCAACATCAGACGTCATATACTGTATTTCCTTTGTAAAATACACAGTTTTGATTGTTCGAAATTGAGTTCCTCTTGATAGGATTAAAGTTTCCCTCCCATCCTATGTCATGCAATTAAAATGTTATCTTTCTCCATGGATGAGTACCTTGTAAAAAAAAAAATGGTATTCAACTTTCACCAGATATAGTTGAAATAATGTGTCTATTGTTTGCAGATGACGTAGTTCTTTTTGCTGATACTGTCATTGGTTTACAGCGCCTTCTGAACTGTTTGAACACCTATTGTATTAAATGGAAAATGTCAGTAAATTTAGATAAGACCAAAGTCATTGTATTTAAAGGTGGCGGACACCTTTCAAAGAATGAGAAATGGTACTTTAATGGAGAAAGGCTTTGTGTAGTGTCGTTTTATAAGTATCTCGGGGTTATTTTTTCTACCAGATTGAAATGGTCTGTTGCAACAAAAACTCTTGCCCAACAAGCCAAAAAAGTGTTAATGGGCATCACCAGAGCTGGTAAAAAGACTGGTCACTTTAGTTATGATGTATTTTTTAAAATTTTTGATGCTATGGTCTTGCCTATTATAACGTACGGTTCGGAAGTGTGGGGTTACACAACATATGAAAGTCTAGAACGTGTACAATACTTGGCCTGTAAAATATTTTTAGGTGTATCCTGCAACACTCCAAATGCTGCTGTTCTTGGAGAATGTGGGCGGTATCCTATTTATTTTTACACAGCTAAGAGATGTATAAAATATTGGGTAAAACTTTTAAAAATGCCAGGTAGTAGATACCCCAGAAAGTGTTATGATATACTTTATCAAATTGATAAATCAGGAATAAGAACAAACCTACATGGATACATCACATTAAAAATATTCTCTTTCAATGTAATCTCCAAGATGTGTGGGAACGACAAGAAATAGTTAATGAGAAATATTTTTTTAATTTATTTGTGGAAAATCTTAAATATTTTTTGTATTGTAATTGGTTTAGCCAAATTTGTACAATTGATAAACTTTCAACTTACAGAGAATTTAAGACATTACTTGTTCCAGAAAAATACCTTTCAGCTGTTAAAGTTCATACGCATATGAAAATGTTGGCACGATTAAGGTGCTCTTCTCATTATTTAAAAATAGAAACAGACAGAAAACTAAATATCGATAGAACAGACAGAATTTGTGTATTATGTGAAAGAAATGAGATTGAAGATGAGTATCATTTTGTTTTGATTTGTCCATTTTTTGATACTTTAAGAATTAAATATTTACCAGCTATTTATTTCACATCACCATCAGAAAGGAAATTTGTAGATTTGATGTCTTCGAGTAATACTGATTTATTACAGAGATTAGCAGCCTTTACATTTCATGCTATGATACGCAGAAAAGATATCGAAATGTAAAATATTTTTTTTTCCCGCAAGAATTGTTGTTTTTCTTCTTTTCCTGTCATTTAATAATGTGATCTGAGTTATGTTTGTATATTGGGCCGATGGCCTGGAAATACAGAATAAAGACCACCAATCCAGATACCTTGTATTTCACTTATAAGATGATGAACAAAGCTGAAGATTTTCACGATGCGTACGTTTTCAAGCCTCGTAAGACTTGAACGAGAAGAATGCGTACTGAACACATTTATATGATGATATGGTTTTTAAAATTTCTTTTTAATGACTGATTTTTTTCAGACAAACTCCTTTGTAATTTTGTTCATTCCCTAAACACATTCACAGTTATGTAATTGTGTTTTATTTACTACTTTGTTCGAATTACTTTATCTAAATTGTCAAAAAAACAAACAAAAAAACACAAAAAACCGATAATATGTCAAAGTTATTGTAAGCACTGCAAATAAATATATTCAAACAAGGATATTGGACTTCTAAGAGTAATGAAAGTGATCTTGAAAACAAGCATGCCAAGCGTTGACGGAGATGACGTACGACCTACTATAAAATATACAGTGGTTTGCGTGGAACCGTTGGCAGTTCGGGAAGTAGACCAGTATCTAAATTGAGAGGCTGTCAACTGTCAGGCGTAATTATCGTCCAGGCGGCAAGACCATTCGACAACAATCTCTGCGAAAGTTTGAAACATTTTCTGGAAGCAGGTATACTACAGTATCCCTATAACTGTCCAGAATGCATCATTTGCAAGTTAACGCTGTTTGTGCGGATCTGGTTGTGTTTTTTTTTTGACAACGTCCGAATTCCTTCCGGACTATGCTTCAACATTCGCGGAGTAGATTTCTATATGGTCGACTGATATAACCGCTAGACGACACTTAGACCTGACAGTGTTGGCAACTCCACGAGTATGTCCATTCAAAATTCCCATATTGGCAATTAGTCTAGTCGGAAGGTAGGGTTCCCATGCACCCTATGGATGTATTTTTTTAACCTACATTTTTGTAATCCTTAGGGTCTATATTTAATGAATTTTGATGTTCCCAAAATCAAATAGTGTCCCATGGGGTTCATTTGGCGCCATCTTTGCCGCCATCTTGGCCGCCATCTTGGATTTCAACAATGGGGTAGGGGTCACGTATTTACCGCTCGACGGAAACAGAAACAATAAAATACTATAAAAGTTACATTTTAAAAAAGCCAGGATCATGGCCTTTTCTTTGATATATAACTTAATAGAATAAATTATATTCGAACGTCGATTAGACTTTATATCGGCCATTGACCGTAAATCGTAAAATTTGCTAAATTTCACACCAAATAATTAAGTTCCCGTTCCTCCAAACAATTTTTCATCAGGTATTTATAATTTTTGGGGAAGAACTCAGTGCAATAACAAGAAAAACAACATTAAAAGTATGTGTCTTGAGATTTAGTGGGTGCATGAGCTTGTTTTCTTATTACGCGGTATGCCATATATTCGTGTGTAACATAAGGGATAGGGGTAATGTTTCCCTTTCTGTTTCGAACCATGAATGATGAAACCATAAAAATGTTACATTTTTTGAAAGTGCTGCATCAGACCTTTCTAAAAATATATAGATTTATGGGGAAAAATTGCATATTTAAAAGTTACAAAGCTTAAACCTTTCGGTTTGTGTCGATTTTAAGTGATTTTTAAAGAACGAAATTACAACATATGGGGTAGGGGTAATGTTTCCCTTTCTGCCTCGGACCATGAATTATGAAACCATATAAATCGTATACTGTTTGGAAGCTCTGAACAGGGCCTTTCCAACATGTATAGGTTCATTGGGAAAAGTCTATATTTTAATGTTACAAAGCTTATGCCTTTCAGTTTGTGTCAATTTTAAGTGATTTTTTAAGAACGAAATTACAACATATGGGGTAGGGGTAATGTTTCCCTTTCTGCCTCGAACCATGAATTATGAAATCATATAAATGTTATACTGTTTGAAAGCTCTGAACAGGGACTTTCCAAACATGTATAGTTTTATTGGGAAAAATTGCATATTTGAAAGTTACAAAGCTTAAGACTTCAGTTTGTGTCAATTTTAAGTGATTTTTTGAACAATATGCACAAAACAGTTAGTCCGTTGGCCAGGTATCGAAATCATCCCCTCTAAGGCATTTTACCCACTATGATTTTCTGTTAGCTAGTATTCTCAGCTGTCATAATATGCGTATTTTCCATTTAACTGATGGTGTGTGAGAGTGTAACGACTTGTTTGTGAAGGGCTGTCACGCCCTCAGTAGTAAAATAAGAATGGGTTAGGGGTAACATATTTACCGCTCGTCGGAAACAAAAACAAAAAGTACCATAAACAATACATTCTTAGAAAGCCAAGATAATCCCCTTACCATTGGTATACAACTAAGTGGGGATAAATCGATATTCAAACATCGATCAGATTTTATATAGGACATAAAACGTAAATTGTAAAATTTGCGTAATTTCAAACCCAATAATTAAGTTCATGTTCCTCCAAACAATTTTTACAAGGTATTTATATATCATTTGAAAGAACTTAATGCAATAGAGAAGTAAAAAACATTAAAACAGTGTATCTTCTTGAGACTTATGGGGTGCGTCGATTGTTTTCCTAATATGTGGTATGCTGTACATCCCTCTATAATATACATTTAAGGGATAGGGGTATGGGTAATGTTTCCTCTCCTACCAAACGCAGCGAATAAGGAAGCCACATAAATATCATATCTTTGAAACACTAACGCGTTGTTTTTCCAACAAGATATGGCTTGATGGGGTAAACTCAAAAATTATGCAGTGACAATGCCTAAACTCAAAAGTTTGTGTTACTTTACTGACATTTATTTGTTAAAAGGAACATAGAAAAATACTCTATAGACATTAAATAGCACTAAAAAGTTAAAATGGTGGTTAATAGAAGACGTTTTACTCATTTCAATAACTCAAATTAGGGAAAGAAAGTTAACAGATATAATATGTCAAAAATTATATATTCCAAACCCACAAACACTAAATTGGTTGTCATAGTCGTCATTCTAAGTTGATATGACAGCAGCAACAATCAATCCATTTTCTTTAATTGTATCGCGAGAGATATATAAGCAATAAAGCACTACTTTGAAAGGATACCACACGGTTTTCGACCGGTAAACAACATATACGCACGAACTTCAGTCGTGTGTATAAGGAGTGAAATGGTCAAAACCGAGCTCGAGTGGTGTACCCATATTATAGGGGTTGTTTATCGCTATATTATATCAGTATATTGAAACTTGTGATAAAAATAAAAACAATTTGAAAGAAACCCACTTTGGAGATAGGAATGGCCAACTTTAAAGTATATCATAACTATATGCACAGTCACGTGACCGTCTGGGCAAATCAGAGCTCATTATTAATAGTGTTACTTTTAATACCACACGGGAACACGAGAGAATCTTTATCGCTCAAAACCAATCACCATTAATCCACAATATAGCTTCTCCATACTAAGATAAGATGGATCGACAACACTTTACCTTCCTTACCAGAAAACAAGAGATCATAACCAATTTTTCGAAATTATTTTACAACGCAGAACACTAATACTCCCATTGAGGATTACATTTTCGACTGGGTACTAAAATTCAATAGCAAATAATTCTGGAACTAAAACCCGAAAAGCCAAATGTCACAGAACGCGTTCAAATTACGCAACTGAATAGTAAACAGAAGGCGAACAAACACTCTCTACACCAAGCAATAAGAAGGCGAGACAAACCTCAGAAAATGACTGAAAAGGCTTATATTCCCATTGACACCTCAATGTTTAAAATGCCTTGTGAGTGAATCTATCATTAGTTTCTTATCATGGATGACATTTAACAATGTTAGACCCTGACGTCTTTGAAGCAAAGACCCTACAAACGGACGTTTTAGGGTCAATGCTTGAAGATACCATTCCCACCAGTATGATCGAATCAGAGAGACTAGATTGATCTAACTTTCGAGCTAGATCAGCCACCGGCAGCTGAGAAAAAATAAGTCAACATAATCATCAGAGTCAAGCGAGCTAGACAACGGCTTCACACATACTCCACAGAGAGGACATTCTTACACAATTCACAACAAGCGTTCAAAAGCTTCGTTAAAGGCATTGTTCGCGATTCCAGGGACGGGCATGGCTGGTTGCGTGGCAAATGCAAATATTAGTCATGCTGAATCAAGGTGTAATCAAGTAATAGCTTATTTATAGATTGGGAAATCCTAATCCTGATAGTAATGATGGAATATAAACTTTGTGAAAAGCTGAGAAAATTTGCCACTTCTTTGATTGTATGTTTTACATTCCATGTTGTACAGTACTGCCTGTACTATACATGAACAGTCAATACATCCGGCAAGTATTCTGTGCTGTTCTTTTATAGTTAGGTCCCCGCAGTCACCGAGATAAGTCTTTCTATAGTGTCAACCATTCTCTTCGATTACTGTAATCTACTCCAATAAATTCCCATTTAACTCATTTGTATGATTACAGGGAAGCCTAAGCCTATCTCTTACAATCTAAGATTTGAGATATTTGATAACAAAATGTATGCAATTTTCATATTTTTCATAGGCCTAATTAACACACAGAAGAAAGTCATGCTCAATGTTTTGTCCAATTGAAAGTCAAATTTTCATCGAAACAAGTAGAGGTGGCCACTTTTAAGCCAAACGAGAATTAATATTAGCAAAGATGGATATTAATTAAGACTTTCCCATTTCCGATCCAAGTTACTCATACAACGGGCTATAAGCGAAAGCCAAGAGTATCGAATGTGTTGAAACCTAAGTGGCCCCTATTCAGTACCACGTAGCCTACAGGTACACCTTAAAGAATACTTACCAGGCCAAATACCGAGTGTTGAATTCCTTCAAAAGTGGCAACCCTGGGACACTGCGGCAAACAATTTATCACCCTAACTATTTACCTCTACACCCAATAAAGCACCGGGACTCAAGACTGTTGTACATCACAAACTTAAGAGAGCGATCGAAGACACTTGCTACACAGAACGCAGGATTGAAGGCTGCGCAGACGATTCTTCAAATAGGCAAAAAAGAGACTAAAACAACACAAACATTCACAGCAACGACGATAGGTCGGGTTGTCTTCCTATACTACGGTACAAAACCAAACCAAAGGGTCTTTCAAAGGCCACCGCACTTCCGTTAAAGCCCGGCTCGAAATGGACTAGGATCATGATTAGTGCCAAGTTTGGTTGGGCGTTTTCGGGCATGGCTCTGCATAATGAGTCTGTTGGTAACGGTTGCGATCGTTCGCATTATCTGCGAATCTGTTTGCTCTCAGATCACGCTCAGGCTCGGACTAATATAGATACGTACAGCCTTCGTTTCCAGGTTCGTTTCAGTCATGCCATGGCAAATACTCGAAATAAAAAAGAAAGGAAAACTACCAACTTAATCAAACAAGAGTTTGCTTGAATGAATTTACCGAAGTTTCAGGCCATTTCAACGTTCATTATGTGAATGATTCGGCTGACCGCCGTGTACATACGGAATATTGGCCCCGTCTAAAGTCGAATAATTATCAAAAAAGTAAAAAGCTTATATCTGGGCTTTCTAAGAATGTATTGTTTATGGTACTTTTTTGTTTTTGTTTCTGACTAGAGGTAAATATGTTACCCCTAACCCATTCCTATTTTACTACTGAGGGCGTGACAGCCCTTCACAAACAAGTCGTTACACTCTCACACACCATCAGTTAAATGGAAAATACGCAGATTATGACAGCTGAGAATACTAGCTAACAGAAAATCATAGTGGGTAAAATGCCTTAGAGGGGATGATTTCGATACCTGGCCAACGGACTAACTGTTTTGTGTTTATTGTTCAAAAAATCACTTAAAATTGACACAAACTGAAAGGTTTAAGCTATGTAACTTTAAAATATGCAATTTTTCCCCATAAATCTATATATTTTTAGAAAGGTCTGATGCTGAACTTTCAAAAAATGTAACATTTTTATGGTTTCATCATTCATGGTTCGAAACAGAACGGGAAACATTACCCCTATCCCTTATATTATAATGTTGTTTAGAAAATCATGTAAAATTGACACAAACTGAAAGGCATAAGCTTTGTAACATTAAAATATAGACTTTTCCCAATAAAACTATACATGTTTGGAAAGGCCCTGTTCAGAGCTTTAAAACAGTATACGATTTATATGGTTTCATAATTCATGGTTCGAGGCAGAAAGGAAACATTACCCCTACCCCATATGTTGTAATTTCGTTCATAAAAAATCACTTAAAATTGACACAAACTGAAAGCATAAGCTTTGTAACTTTAAAATATGGACTTTTCCCAATAAACCTATACATGTTTGGTAAGGCCTATTTCAGAGCTTTCAAACAGTATACGATTTATATGGTTTCATATAATTCATGGTTCGAGTCAAAAAGGGAAACATTACCCCTACCCCATATGTTGTAATTTCGTTCTTTAAAAATCACTTAAAATCGACACAAACCGAAAGGTTTAAGCTTTGTAACTTTAAAATATGCAATTTTTCCCCATAAATCTATATATTTTTAGAAAGGTCTGATGCTGAACTTTCAAAAATGTAACATTTTTATGGTTTCATCATTCATGGTTCGAAACAGAAAGGGAAACATTACCCCTATCCCTTATGTTACACACGAATATATGGCATACCGCGTAATAAGAAAACAAGCTCTTGCACCCACTAAATCCCAAGAAACATACTTTTAATGTTGTTTTTCTTGTTTATTGCACTGAGTTCTTCCCCAAAATATATAAATACCTGATGAAAAATTGTTTGGAGGAACGGGAACTTAATTATTGGGTGTGAAATGTAGCAAATTTTACGATTTACGGTCAATGGCCGATATAAAGTCTAATCGACGTTCGAATATTAATTTATCCCTATTAAGTTATATATCAATGAAAAGGCCATGATCTTGGCTTTTTAAAAATGTAACGTTTATAGTATTTTATTGTTTCTGTTTCCGTCGAGCGGTAAATACGTGACCCCTACCCCATTGTTGAAATCCAAGATGGCGGCCAAGATGGCGGCCAAGATGGCGCCAAATGAACCCCATGGGACACTATTTGATTTTGGGAACATCAAATTCATTAAATATAGACCCTAAGGATTACAAAAGTGTAGGTTAAAAAAATACATCCATGGGGTGCATTGGAACCCTACCTTCCGACCCGACTAATAGTTGAACGCAAACCACTGTAATCCCTGCCAAAAAATACCTGGCATTTTGATATTCAGTAGAGACCAGACAAACACTAACGCCAGTATTTCTCATGGAAAATGTAATGTTTCATTCTGATAGTGGGGCCTGCTTTCAGGGTTTCACATTTTTTTGAAGTTATTTAATTTTTATCCCTAAATAAATTAATGTCACCCATCTATGTACTGGAATAAAAGGCCGCTGCGACAATGTCCATCATACTTCAGTTTTACTTATTTTGGAGTATGCACAGAGCTATAAGATGTGATCTCTCACTTAGTACAAAGCTGGGATTTCGAACGAGAAGAATCTTGTTGGAACAAACATTATCTATGATATTGTCAGCTGAAGTAATAACCTTGGGTTTGTCCAAAGTCTGTGGGCATATAAATATTAAAATAGAGTTGAGGTGATCGCGAAATTGAAGCTGTGTATACTTTTGCATGTACTGTAGCGTGGATCGTGGGGTGAAAGATGGCCCACGGTCAGTAACTACTGCGTACGCCACAGTAAAGCTAAGCGACTACGGCAGTCTATAAAAAAGTCTAAAATTATTATTTTCCATTGTCCATATACAGATTATCAACTTCGCTACAGACAGACGCCCATTGGGAATGGCAGCCTCATGCACTTCTGGATAACATGAAAAACGCCCTCAAGCTGTAATATTTCACTCCAGAGTCATAGTTCTAGGTTATTTTATTCGTTATTATGTATTATATATGGCTCTGTGCGTATCTGTAGGAGAAGATGGAACTGTTGGGGAAAGCAGGGCAGAGGTTGCATTCTACTCATGGTGCAGATTTAAACTCTTACCTGCCAGGGTAAGACGGCAGAGAGGGAGAGCGACAATGGTTGACGCTGTGGATGTTTGCACTTGGGTGTGTGGTCATGGAGGTAGGAAAGGACTACCTCTATGGTGTGATAAATAGACGATTTCATTCTCACACTTGGTGCATAGCAAGTATTTATTTCATTATGTGAGTGTTTTCTTATTCATGTTATAAAGCGGACATAAAAAAAACTGTGGTCGAGTTCGCAATAGTGTCTCTAATAATGTTTCACATGATTATTATCTGCAAATCTATGCATTCCTTGCATGATTATTTTATCCAAATCTATGCATTCTTTATTCCTAAAATGGAGTCTCGGGTCTTTTCTTCATCCATTCCGCGATACGAGGTAGTTTTTCAACCCTTGTCTTCAAAGCTGCTAGTTTTGGACAATCCTTGAAGACATCAGACTTCCACTCGACCAGATTGTACGTTATTGCAGTGAAGGAAAGATCAGCCAAAGTAACCTAGATGTAAGCAAAGGCAAAAGTAAAAATTTAAACTGCATGGCACAATCATTGTAAGCGGAAAACTCGGCCGTTTGAGGGCGCGTTCCGTTCCTATTGGATGGAGTTGTCGAGATCTACCTACGCTCAGAGTTTCCCTGTTAGGAAAGAGAATGTAATAACTGCGTCTGCTCCCTGCCGGAGACAACTTGTCAACCGAAAAATATATGTTAAATCTATATTCTCAGTTTCTTATTCTCTATGCAGTGTGGCGTTCTTGTGCCCTGATTTTGAATGAACTGATGTTGCAACGTTCCTGCCTCATATTACATGATCTCATATGAAGGATGCTTGACTCAGATCGTCGAGGGCCAATTCGTTGTATCTATGGCTCTCAGAGATTAGAAGCTGTGAAGTGAACCAGTAGGGGCTTTGAGTGAGACTACATATGGACACGTATTATACAAACATGTATCGTGTCACGAAATCAACAAATAATGACTGTCTCGATGTCAAATCCCTGTCACCAGTTATCAATGAGTTTTCATTTTCTATATTCTTTCCGTGTGATTTTCATGTACGACGCGCGTTCACCTGAGCTGGGACCAGAAACGTTTATTCTTACGCATATTGAGGCAAAATAAAAATGTATAATAATTTATACATGTATTTACCCGTAGATATGCACTGGCTCGTGGCTTTATCACTAACGAATCGCAAATGATGACTACGCACACACGACGCCTAGTGATGCGATGGTCCGAATTGTGTGTACACATATACAAAACTGAGAGAGTTATAGAGATAACTTGCCAAAGGTGAGTATACAAATAGAAGATTTGGGGATTTGTAGAGAGCAGAAGCAAACTGCAATCACTTTAAAGGTATTTGCGTGAAATTATCTATTGCTCTCTATCAGTTTGTTTTTAAATACGTTACATAAGTATACATGGCGATCCTATCTTTCAAGGAGTGTTTGTTTGTTGGTTTGTTTACACATGTTCCATAAAGTGACTCGCTGTTTGCTTTCCAGCAAGTTCATTCGAGGCCGATGGCCGTGCAACTATTTTTTTAATCATGTTCATGATTTTATAATAAAACTACAATTCTAAATGGTGGACGTACATACCAATATCAATAGTAGTACGGACTGGCACTGAAAGAGCGAGTTGAACAGAATAAAACAATAAAATTGCCCAAACAAGGGATATGTGCGTGGGCTGGTGACCATTCGCCCGACATCATGAGGGTCCTTCCTCGACGGCACATAGTCCGTTGCTTTGGGCACTGATACTTTTATGACATGCTTCTCTTTCATAGTTTTCACTTCAATATTTTGTCTCAGTGCAAATGACGATCATGGCGTTATTTCCATAATAGACGATGAAATATAGTACGACTTTGGCCATCAAAGGACGCCTTGATTCATTCTCTCTCTCTCTCTCTCTCTCTCTCTCTCTCTCTCTCTCTCTCTCTCTCTCTCTCTCTATATATATATACACTCTCTGTGCCCAAGTTCAGAGGTTGCGATATAGCCATTATGGTGATAACCGGGAGGGCACATTGTATACATTTTTTTTGTGTGTTATATATATATATATAATATATATATATATATATATATATATATATTATATATAATATATATATATATTGTGTATATATATGTATATATATATATATATATATATATATATATATATATATATTATAATATAAATTTCTTTTAAAAAACCAACGATTTCCTGTGTAAAACACGTTATTTTATCATTTTTTAATCCCAAAGTTCCCAAGATTTTAATTTCTCTATCGTGTTATGTGTTTTGTCTTTTATTCCCTTTGATGTGTTTTGAGTTTTATTTATTTCAATATTTTATTTTATTTTGTTTTATTTTACACTTATCGTTGCTGGAAATCAGTACATTTGTGACTGAGGGAATTAACCGGTATACATATGAATAAATAAATAAATAAACATAAATAAAACGATGAAAATAGTTCAGTAAAATCATGACTTTGCGACCCGTTATGTCGTCAACAAGTTATTATTACATGCGCGTGACATTCGATACTGTATGATGAGGCGTTTTATTAACTACAATGTGACCTACTCTATGCAAAAAGATAGTGAACATTGTGCAAATACACATTTGTCTTGCATACAAAGAACAAAAGAACCACAGTGCTCTCTTTATGACTTCTTAGTAAACCGTTTTCTTAGCAAAATGACTTTTCAAAGAATGCCGACAATTTTAAATGAAGTGATGTCTGCTAATTTTGCTTGTCCATAAAGTCACAAATCAATCAATATAACATTATGTAGCAAATGCTTATATCGCTTGGAATTACTAGAATTTGAGGTATATCTGAGAAAATAAGATGATAATCCAAGGTAGAATATTCGGACTATAAAACGTTTACCATACACTTGTTTTGGAATTAGAGAAACAAATAAGCCAATATTTACCGACTCATGAAGTACAAATTGGCCACCAACTCGGCCCCTAGAAAAATTAAAATTTTCGATTTTCTCGAAAATAAGCCGCCGGAAATTTTGCATTCTCCAAGAGCTTCAAAATGAGCCCCAACAAGTGGTAGACCAAAAGAGAATTGTAAGAAAATTGTAAAAGTTTAGGAGTTGTAACATTTGTCGGTCGCTGAGGCGCATTCCAAGAAATTCTCAGAAAATCTGTCTTTACCTTATCGCCGACAAAATATCCGTCGCCACCTTGGTTCTGGACCAGGAGTTTTTCCAAACATTTCAGCAGATTTGGAAAGTATTCTCCGTAGTTTTTATCCATCATTTCCTTTTTCTTGGCTTCATCTTTCTCCAAAAACATGGCTTGTAGTTTCGAATAGATGTCATCCACCACGTCAGCCACCATGTCAATCCGTGCCTGGCTCAGCGCGTCGTCGGCATATAAACCTTTTTTTAAACGAAAAGGCGTTAAACAGAATTACAGGGACTCTGACATCAGCTGTAGCGTTTTATAATATCTATATCTTTTTTCATTTCTAGATACTGAGTACATGTCATACTCTGACCCCTTAAATATGTACCTCGAAAGTGAAAGACTTAAACTTTTGCTCAAACTGTCCTCAGTGAAACTTTCAACCATTCTCTTACCGAAGCAAGAATAAAAATCAGGGGTCACCGTGCAAACTTTGGCACTAGAGAGACAAATAACTTGCGATTTCTCGATATTTGAAATTCAAAATGGCCGCCATCCCTGTGTTAACTCTATGGGAAAAAATAAAATTTTCGATTTTCGAAAAACTAAGACGGTGAAAACTTTTCTTTCGCCAAGAGCTTCAAAATGAGCCCCCACAAGTGGTAGGTCAGAAGAAAATTGATAAAATTTGAATGCCCGAATATCTGTCCCCGAGATGCGTTCTACCTTAAATGCATTGCACCCAATATAAACCGTTTGGCATGTCGGAGTGCCTCAACCACGGACCGTGGACATGTAAACTCAACGCATGGCATACAGTGTGCCAGTGTTTCCGCCCAGTTGTCAACGAACACCCGCTCAAATATGTTGGCAGTGACTTTGCTTATTAAGTTTTTGCCGAGTCATAGCAGTCAAAGTTCAATTAAATAAATAAAGTTCTAGATCTTTTACCTCGAGTACAGCCCGCCGCAGTACAAATAATATCAAACGAGAGTTTAGATAAGTTTTTTGATTTTGAAATTGAATATTCACTCAATCACTGTGACTCAGCAAAGATTACGCGAGCAAAACCCGAAGTAGATCAGGGGTGATTAACGAGAACAATGAATGTTAAACACGCTGAATTCTAGGTATTTCAACGTGATTTTGAGAGCAGAACAAGAAACTACATATTACAAACATTACAAAATAATTTTAAACACCATATCTGGAGTGTTTCTGTTTTCAGTGTAGTTAATGAAGCAGAACAGATAGACTACATGTACGCTACCAGATCGTAATTACGAGCAATGGCGTGTTTATATCTGTCGGTGCGTATATCTTGTGACGCTGATGTAAAGATATAAGTGGTGATAAAATGGCCCATCCCAAATCTAGGATTCTGACAAATATCGGTAATTTCGGGGAAACAGTCGATGACTATTGGACCAAAATAGTTCGTTTGAAGACTGAACCCTAAATATAGAAACGTGTTGGGGAATGCAGGACGATAGAGATAGCAATGGCAACGATAGCAATTAAACGATCATGACGCTAGATAGCCGAATATAACCATAGACCCCTAGCGGCGGCTACGGAGTGATATTCAGTTTACAGTCAGGCAGCTCATAGCCTAGATATCCGTGGGCTGGATTGGAACCAAAATGGTTAGATTAATAGATTGCAGAATGAATGCATGTGACGTCACGACAATCAATCAACAGTGAAGTAGACAGGCACACACACGCACACACCTATAACAGTTTACACGGTGGAGTTGCGAGGTACGATCAGAAAATGTGCTTTGACATATTGAGATACGGCCACGCTTACATCGAGACAGACAAACAAACAGACAGACAGACATGCAGCACGCATGCCATGCATATACATGAATGCATGCATTTATGCATAGATAGATAGATAGATAGATAGATAGATAGATAGATAGATAGATAGATAGATAGATAGATAGATAGATAGATACATACATACATACATACATACATACATACATACATACATACATACATACATAAAGACAGGCTTACAGATAAACAGACAGGTTGACAATAGATAGACAGGCACGCAGATATTAATACTTACCATGCTTTCTTGCCAGGAATCTAGCAACGGTACAACTCTCACTTAACACTGCTCCATCGACTTCAAGTGTTGGCAGCCTATTGAAGGGATATCCTGCAATGGTGAATATTTATGACGTTAAAGGTATACTGTCACCTGTTTCAAATTTGTCGATCAAAAGGACGATGCCTCCATATTTCCGTTTCCTGAAATCATGCATTGTTTGTCAAAACATAGTTTCCTCCCACGTCTTCATTTTCAGAGCAAAGGCGTTGCATATTATTATCTGTAATATTACACTTCATATCAGCTGAACTTAAAACAGCGCTAGTTGCCTGTTTCATGGCATAATAAGTGATGTGGAACTACAACATTTGCATATGGCGCCAACAGCACAGTGGAGCAAGATACAATGTATAGTTAGCCGAATATTTTCTTACTGCGGTCGGCGTAACTGCACCCTTCTCAAAAGCTTTAGACAATGGGAGCATTAAACCTTACACCACATATGGTACTTGCAATTCTTCCTAAAAGCAAAGGATTTTCTATTATTAAGGCGTTCCCGATGATTTGGAGCGCAGGTATGCTTGACAGCCAGCCCTGCCCTTAGAAGTTCTACAAACATTTCACGAAGTAAGATAAAAACAAAACAAGACAGCAAAGTCCACTTCCGATTTATTTTTCAAGCGGCATTTTACTCCTCCAGTGAAAAACATAGCTGAAAGTTATGTTCGCCAAGCCTACCAGTCCGGTATTTCTATGCAAGTTTGCACCTCATTGACTTCTGAACATTATGGTTGAGCATACATCTACACGAGAAATACATAGGTGAAATGTGCAGGGTATCTCAAGTTTGTCTGGGAATTCAAGAATTAGATATTTGGCTTTTCCCCTAGGAACATGCATACCAAGTTTCAAAGCAATCGGAATAGTGATTTCAGAGATGATTTTTTTGACAAAAAAGGGAAATATTGTTGCAAAAATACAAATATAAACATATCACCACAATTTGAACACATCTGAGAGACGTCACCTCTAAGATCATGAATGCCGAGTTTCAAAGCAAACCGACAAGCACATTCACAGGAGATGATTTTTGACCAAAATTGGTAGAATTGTCTCCAAAATAAAAACAAAAAATTCACAATTTTAAAACACTCAACTAAGGTCGCCCCTAGGACCATGCATACCAAGTTTAAAAACAATCGGACAAGCGTTTTCAGAGCAAAAACTTTTGACTAAAATTGGGAAAAATTGCCCCAAAATGCAAAATAATTTCACCACATTAAATGAGCAAATCTAATTTAAGTCATCTTAAGGAATGTGGATACGAAAGGTTCAATCAAATCTAGCATTTTGCATATTTTTGAAACATGTTCGTTTGAACGAATTCACATCTCAACCCCTGGGTGCACCTGTACATCAAATATTGTAGATTCTGCGGTTTTTGAGGTTTTGATGTTGACTGACATACATGCATACAGACACCCCCAACTTACCATATAAGCTCTTTATAATATATATATATATATATATATATATATATATATAATACGGAGAGTATATATATATATATATACTCGATGTACTCTCTGTGCCAAAGCTCAGAGGTTGCCATAAAGCCATTATGGTGATAACCGGGAGGGCACATTGTATACATTTTGTGTGTGTAAATATATATATATTATATATATATATATATATATATATATATATATATATATATATATATATATATATATATATATATATATATATATATATATATATATATATATATTACAAGGAACCAGCCTGAAGATTGAAGGCTTGCCCTTAAATACCATTGTCGTACACGACAGGCAATCGTGAATCAACTTTAGTCAAGTCCAGAGAGGGCACTATGCCACTAGAATTCACGCATTCTGTCACTTACCCTGTACAAGCAAAATTATCGACCCTTTATAAATAATTAAACAGGTCTGTACACATTTGCTGCACGACCTATATTTAGCTTCAATAAAACGATTTGAAGTCGGAAACAGCATGGGAGTCGTGCCTATTCATTTTTTGTAGTATTCCGTGAATCAAGTGACTACTTCAATGCTGAAAAAAAGTAACGGTCTCTGCTGCACATAACGGGAAAAATATCCCGGAAAAATACCATTCATATGGTAGTTGACTAGCGCGTGGTATTACATAATTCTCAATGCACTGAGAGACTTACTGCCTGACTGTTTTTCGCTGGGCCAGTCACTTTGGTTGATTCTCCGATCCTCATACTCAATACCAGCAAAAGCTAGCACGAACCTCGAGACTTCTGCACGTGCTCTGATGTTGAAGTATGACAAAGTATACTTGGCCATGCCGACTGTTGCCGATAACCTTTCCTGTGGAGATGATTCGATGCAGGGTCTGCAAGCACGACGCCGAGTTCGAATGACCTGTTTATCGAATGACAGGTTGTTGGAGGTGGGGCATGTGATAATACCTGGAATGGAATGGAACCATTCCATTTTGGAATGGTTCCAAATTGGAATGGAATGGTTCCAAATTGGAGTGGAATGGTTCCAAATTGGAATGATTCCAAATTGGAAATTCCAAATTGGAAATTCCAAATTGGAATTTCCAGTACAGATGTCACAATTGAAAAAGGGGGCTTCTCCAAAATTTGTAGAATTTTGAAAAGTAGATGTTGTTGTTGCAAAGTTATTGCTCCATAGGCATATACATTTAATTCAAGCTGACAAGCTTCCTTAGGAGCACAGGGTTCATTCGTACTGTTTATGTAAGTACCATTTGATTTTGGGATGGGCGATTCAGAGAATGAAAATTTGTTAATCACCCAAGGAGCAAAAAATTATTAATTTTGCTTTAGTCTGAAACTGAAAGTTCCAGCTGATGAATTTCACATTAAGAAAACAGACTGACTTAGACTTTGGAAACAATCCTACCATGATGGAGGAAAAACTTGTTCACGCAATATTTCCTCCCACCCCTTCCACAAATCACATGGTTCACCCCCTTTTAAAAGCTCTGTGTGTGCTATTTTTGTTAGGGGTGAACCATTTGATATCCTGGGGAGAGGGCTTTGAAAATTGGGGGGGATTATTCAAAGAGGCTGCCTTTGAAAAAAATTACTGCCAAGGATGGCAGAAAAAATAAAATGATTGCCCGCAGATATGAAGGAAAAAATAATGCATATACAGTAACTTTAAGTCTCTCCTTAAAATTTTTGGCGCACCCTTCGGGCACCCAATTTTATAATTTCTGTAATTTTTGGCATGCTCTGGGCACATCAACTTTATAATATCTTTAAATGTCGATAAGCCATGACATGCTTTTATCCTAATACGTCACTAACAGCAGATAGTGGTTTTCTGACAGATTGAGCCCTCCATGAGTTCTAATTTGTCTCCATCAGTAATTTTGTTGTAGTAAAGGATGCTTCTATGTTCTTTCCAACTTTCCAGCTTTCTGAAGCAGATCAGGTGCGGCCAACGAACAATGCACTTTTAAAGGGGTCCTTATTATGATAAGAGATATTGTTCAGGACAAATAATGTGAACTGACTAATTTTAAGTCCTTGAGGTAATTAATTAGCTTTTCATAGTTTGCCCCCAAGTGACAATTTTTTGCCTTACCCTCCCATACTCAAATTTCATTTATACGAACTCCCCACACATTTTTGCCTGTTTCCCCTCCCCATTGTGAATTTTTAAAGCTCCCCTGCTCTGTAAAAACATTATCTGGTCCCAAGGCCAATCAACCAATATCTGCCCTGCCTGACAAAAAACTAAAATCTGCTCCCTGCGAGCAAAAATATGTCCCCTACCCAAGCAAAATTTAATCTTCCGCTCACCTCAAACTATTGCTCCCGGGATAGCTTTTTCAATTAATAGCTCCATTGGCTAAACCTGGCAGTTGCTGTTTGCCATATGAAGAACAGCATCTTACACAAACAGAATGGCAAATATTGGCATTTTAGAGTGCCCATGTGCACAAGAAAAATTCTTTTGAATGGCAGAGTGAAAAAAGATGTGCAAATGCACACAGACACAGTCAAAAATAAATAATTCCTGGTGAAGCAGGGACAGAAAAGCGTCACACGGTCAATCTTCCAAGCCCCCCTCAGAATATCAAATAGTCCAACCCTTAGGAAATCATCTTATGACGATTAGCTCTTTGTGACTGATAATTCTTAAAGAGTAACTGATCCAAATCTTTAGTACAAACTTTGTGTTAATCACGAAGTGAGCTTTTTTTCCACCTGTCTAAATCTGTAACATGCACTGGTAATATATACTGAAATAATTAAATGATAGCATCTCTTCGGTTCTAAACTTAACAAAGTTTAGAAAATATACATTATAAAGTAAACCTGTCCTTTAGACGTCTTCTCATCTTATTAATAATGTGATTTAGAAAAAGGAAAATGGCGACCATTGCTCAATACTAAGCGGAAATATTCATTTCATTTCCTGCAGAACGTGTGTTATCATCAGTTGCAGAGTAAAGTCTGAATTATAACATTTTGCAAGGTACTCTTTCTAAATCAATGCAAACTTGCTTATGCATTTCATTGAGATAAAGTAGTGACCATCTTCCTTCAAAAAGTAATTTATGATATTCTGATCTACAGCGCAGGACTTCTCATTTCACAATCGTCATTTAAATCTTTTTCATCTCTTGTGTAATTTGGCGTAGTGATGATAAGACCATCATCTGATAAATGTGCAGGTGTCAAGGATTGTTGATAGCCAGGATTGCAGAGAGTTCAATTCATTGAATATTCCTGTCTCTAACATAACTGCCAATAAATGTCCAAGAAAGTATCTTGCTACCAATCACTCACTGAGTTTTTGCCAGTCAATCAGCATAGTGTGACGATGTGATTGCAGGGTCCAGGGTTCACTAGCTTTGTGTCTGAGGCTAATGAATTAGACAGCATCTGCACCAATGGCCAGCTGGCCTACATCCTGATTGCAGGTTATGTAACTATATCGAGAATCTTCATTCACACATCGCTGCTACTCGTAACATAATTTAATTACAAAGAATGTGCACACTGAGGGAATTACAAAGAATGGGCACACTGAGGGCCAAAGGTGAGGAAGCTCAGAGAACCATGTGGTTTGTGTCCGGGGTTGGGAAAAAAATATGTCAACAAGTTTGTAAACATACACAACCACCAAAAGGATAAAGGTACAACAGTGGCAATCAGAATGTCACTTTGCTATTAAAGCGTGCAGCTTATATTCTCTAGCCCCCAACACAGAGTGGTGGAACCTGGAATCTATAATTAAACTGTAGCAATAGTGGTTCATAATAGGATGTAGGTGGACAGTCTCTTCACCACCATGTCAAATTGTCACATTACACAATGGATAAAAAATGACTGAAACGATTCAAGATTGTGAAGTTGAAGTCCTTCAACGATGATCACAATATTAAGCTTATGCACAATCACTTTTTTTGCTTATAAGTTGATGCGAGACCAACCGAATCTGCGTGCAGTATGTTGATTTTCCAATCTACCACCCTAGACGCCCTGCAAATTATCCCGCCATCCTCTTGTCACCACCTTGTTATCATATCATGCATATTAGACAAAAGATGAAAACACTGAACAATGCACTCTTCGGCATATAAGAACTTGGGTAGAATTTCTTTGAAATTCAGAAGTTCATACCTAATTAAACAGATAAAAAAACAGCAATGCACCTGTCGATAACACAGATCATACAGATAATGAATTTGAGATTTCCACACACTTGTTTGTAGAAGAGCTTTGACTATTTCATTTCTTCTTGAACTACAATGCCACAGAACAGACAAGGAGACACATTTACACTGTAGTTTTACTTTTTGATTGAGAAATCTCTTTTCTGAAACCTTCTCTACGCTATGAACATGTCGAACAGATTTAGATTACAAGATGCTATTACTTTTCATAATTGCACTCTACAGAGATCAATGCATGTAGAACACTGAATAACACTGATTTTACGATTAACACAATCATAATACTTTGTTGTTTAAGCCACCTGTCTCATTCCCTACTCTCCCAACCTGGACCCCATCCTAAGTTTAAATCTTAAATGAAATATCTAGCGATACTGAAAATGCACCTTACAAAATGTTATAATTCAGACTTCACACTGCACCTAGTGTACATATTCTGCAGGAAATGACATGAATATTTCCGCTTAGAATGGAGCAATAGTCGCCATTGTACTCTTGACAAATCAAATACAGACAAGAAGACGTCTATCTAAAGGGTAGTTTTAACTTGTAACATACATTTTGTAAACTTTGTAAAGTTTAGAACTGATGAAGGTTAGAGATGCTATCATTTAATAATTTGACCGAGTTGTAGTTCAATCGCGCAAATTCGCTGAGTCCTAGTATTCCCTTTACAGTATCCTTGCCTTCCATAGCCCTGATGGTCTACTGTAGTGTATTGCTATTTCCCTCCCATCCCTTCCATAGATCACATGGTTCTCCCCAAGTGGTAAAATTATAAGCATGTTGTGTCTTTGTTAGTAAATTATCTTGTGACTAATAGCTCTTGAAATAGTCGCATGAGACATACCGGTACAATTCTCAAAAAAAGTAATTTGTAAATTTTCAGTACGAACTTTGTGTTGATCACGAAACCAGTGTTTAATTTCCACCTGCCTATATCTGTTAATATGCACCTGTATATACTGCAATAATTAACTGATAGCATCTCTAATCTCAATCGGTTCTAAACTTAACAAAGTTTAGAAAATACTTATGACAAAGTAAAGCTAACATTATGTGTCTTCTGGTCTGTTCAATATTATGGCTGAAATTGGTGATTGGTAGCAAAATACTTTCTTGGACATTTACAAGTATTGACACTTATGTTAGAGACAGGAAATCAACAATCCTTGACACCTTCAAATTCATCAGATGGCAGTCCTATCATCACAAAACCACTTTGATCGATTCAATATACCACATCATTAACCAAGGTAGAAAACGATGTGTGAAGTTGCACTCATTTTCCTTTATTTTGAAATCATCAGCTCCTAGAAATCTTGTTATTGTTGGAAGGACTAAAAGAAAGTATTTCAGGGATGGCCAAGAACAAATTGGTGGCATAGGCAATATCTATTTTCACCTCTCTGAACCCTGTCTTAAATCCTGTGATAGTTTCTTCTACCCATCTCTGGTCACAGTTCCTGATTAAACCGATAGAATGTCCAGGTGCACAATACAGTTCATCCACTATACTAAAGTTCATGTAATTGATTAAATTATGTAATGCCTGTTGTCTGGGGTCCCACGCTTAGCTTACATTCATATATAGTCTAATGTTGCAGTCTGAAGTCCATCCTGTTGCTATGACGATGACAGTCTATTCAAATAGGAAAGCTACTTTACTCTCAGAATTTTTCCAGACGATCCTCCCTGGGTAGCAGTAATTGATTGGATGATAAACTGATACTGACACAAACATCTCCTTGGCTCTCCACATACAATCAGGGCACACGATAGTGATTCTTGATAGAATCACCCTGTACAAGTGTAACTGGTGGGGTTAAATTATCACATCATCACATAATGCTGATTGACTTGCCACAGTTCAGTGAGTGATTGGTAGCAACTTGAGGTACTTTCTTGAACATTTATTGACTGTTATGTTAGAGACAGGAAATATTCAATGAATTGAACTCTCTGCATCCTGGCTATCAACAATATATGACACCTGCACATTTATCAGATGGCGGTCTTATCATCACCATGTCGTATTACACAAGAGATGATAAAGACTTAAATGACACACGATTGTAAAATAAAAAGTCCTGCACTGTAGATCAGAATATCATGCAAAAATTACTCTTTGAAGGAAGATGGTCACAAATTTATCTCGATGAAATGCATAAGCAAGTCTGCATAATTTAGAAAAGGTACCTTGCAAAATGTTATAATTCAGACTTTACTCTGCAGGAAATGAAATAAACATTTCTGCCTAGAGTGGAGCAATGATCTCCATTTTAATCTTTCTGAATCACATTATTAAACATACAAGAATACGTTTATTCTGTAATGTATCTTTTCTAAACTATGTAATTAGATATGCTATCATTTAATTATTTCAGTATATACCTGAGTGCATATTACCGATTTAGACAGGTGGAAAAACACTGATTTCGTGATTAACAGACGTTTGTACAAAAGATTTGTATCAGGTACTCTTTAAGAATTATCAGTCATACAAAACTGTTACAAGGGCTGATTGTCATAAGATACGTTGCTATACTAAGGGTTGGACCATTTGATATTCCGTTGGGCCTTGGAACATTGACCCTGGGATGTTTATTTTTTTAGTCCCTGTTTAACAAGGAATTTTTTTTTGACTGTGTATATGTGAATTTGGGCATGATTTTTTTTCTTGTGCACATGGGCGATTTAAAGTGACAATATTTGCTGTTCTTTCTGTTAAGATGTTGTTCTTCATATGACATGAAAAAGAGTTCTGGGAGAGAACTTTAAAACAGCACAAAGTTTACATGGAATATAGGCAAACAGCATCTGCTTCAGAATGCTGGAAAGTTGGAAAGAAAACAGAAGCATCCTTTAACACAGCAAAATTACTGAGGGAGATAATAAAAAGTCACCGAGGTCTAAATCTGTAAGAAAACTACAACCTGCTGTTAGTAATAAGGTTTGTTCCGGGTAGCATGCTAAAAGCATGTCATGGCATATGGACATTGAAAGATACTATAAAATTGGTGCACCCAAGGCATGCCAAAAATTACAAATATTATAAAATGCTGTGCCAAATATTTTAAGCAGAAACTTGAGACTTAAAGTAACTGTATGTGCATAATTTTTTCCTTCGTATCTATTTTATTTTTCTGCAATTCTTGGTAGGAATTTTTTTTAAAACGCAACCTCTCGTGATAATTTTTCCCCCAAATCTTCCAAGCCCTCCCCAAGGATATCAAATGGTCTACCCCTAACAAAGATACCACACACACAGAGACAATTCAAAGGGGAGAACCATGTGATTTGCAGAAGGGTTGCGAGGAAATATTGTGTGAACAATTTTTTTCCCAATCATAGTGGGATTGTGTTTCCAAAGTGTGAGTCAGCCTGTTTTCTTAACGAAAAATTCACCTCTTAAAACTTTCAGTTTTGGAATAAGCAAAATTATTATTTTTTTGCTCATTGAGTGATTAACAAATTATCATTCTCTGAATCCCCACCTCAAAATCGAAATGTTCTTACCTAAACAGGACGAATGACCCCTCTGCCCCTTAGAAAGCCTGTCAACATGAATTAACTGTAAATGCCGATCAAGCAATAGCTTTGCAACAACACATCTACTTTTCAAAATTCTACAAATTTTGGAGAAGCCCCCTTTTCCAATTGTGACATCTGTACTGGAAATTCCAATTTGGAAATTCCAATTTGGAATTTCCAATTTGGAATCATTCCAATTTGGAACCATTCCACTCCAATTTGGAACCATTCCATTCCAATTTGGAACCATTCCAAAATGGAATGGTTCCATTCCATTCCAGGTATTATCACATGCCTGTTGGAGGTGGGACACGTCACGACCTCGATCTGGCATTCAACACTGACCGCTGCCGTGAAATTGAATGAGGCAAACGCGTTTGTTTATAAATGCCAAAGAGTGTGAATCTGAAATATTTTGGCTCGAGTTCTTCTTCGCCTTCCTCTTCTTCTTGCGTCAGTTCTCTGTAAAAATTAACGCGTGATTTAGTTAAATGCCTCTCTAAATGTTTTACTTGACCCTTTAAGCAATAATTTTTCCCATCTACATTTACCGATTTGTATGTATTTTCTGTCATTATTTTGATCATTTTGGACCAGAGAGACATAAATTTTCATTGGCTACAGTTTTTTAATAAAATTTTGGCTAAAAATCTTGAGGCAAACTGTCTGGATTGAAAAAATCAGCTTTTATTCTATAAGAAGACGACAAAAACTTGACTTTGGTAGACAGTCAACCGTGACAGTAACTGATAGACAGTTCCCCCCCCCCCCTCTACTGTCTATGCTTTGGCATGCAAAGGGTTAAACTATGTGTAAGTCAATATTTCCCATGTAAGTCAACTATTTCGGGTAAGGAATTTGCTTCCAGCATGCAACAAAAATGCGAATTTACACTTCAGACAGTGTTTGGACAAACATGACTCAGCACTTCTTCAGCCCCTTGCGGCCAAATATTTCCATTGCTGTGGATAAAATGCCTGCGTTTGTTCGGGCTTGCGTTTGTTCAAACAGACAAAACCAAGTTACGTAAAGACAGCACTGAGGAAAACAAACAACAGCACAACTACGTTTCAACTCTGTCAAGCTGGCTTTTGTGTTGGAGCTGGAAAGGGAATGCTCCTGTTACTGCTAATGTAGGCACGACATGTGGAAAATGCAAATATCGATGAGTGGGTAGAACCGTAAGGTTTAATCAACTATTTTCATTCGCACAGCCGTTTTCCTTATACATAATGTTTTTATTTCTACCTTACATCTATCCAAGTCATCCCCTTTAACCAGTAACATTCACTTTCTGGTAGTGGCAGACTGGCAGGGTAAAGATAGATGTTGAAAATTTTCTATATATTTTGATTGTATGACGTGTTTTGATGAACACTCTAATGAATACAAATCAAGTACAACGTAAGTAATGCATAAGTAGACAACAGGCTGCATATAGGAGATTTCTGCTTACGTGCACGTTGACCAATAATACTTGGATATATTTTCGCCAACACAAAATTGGAGAGGCTGACTTGGTCTAATCAATGAGGAACAAATAAGTAAACACAACGGACCGATTGTAACAATAACCTCTGCCCTGGAATTTATGCTGTCGCTAAAGTGTAGGCATTTGTACTCTACACTAATTTTGGGATTTTTTTTATTTTAGCAAAATTTCACATCCACTCAAAGCCGCTGAAGCTGTAACTCTTGAAAGTTGTCGACCTGAAAAAGGCTTTCTATTTTCTCTGGTTTTCTCTAAATTCTACAGATTTAAAGGATATAGTCTTTTACCACTTAAAAATTGGACATGTAAATTTAAATTTTAAAGGTATTTTGATTTCCCGCCATTTTTAAAAAATGGTAATATTACAAAGAAAACATAGCATATGGTGTCCCAGTGGAAAACATTCGGCACATGCATTATATTGGACTACTCTGTTGTTTCTGTGAAGATTCCAATGCATATATGCACTGCGTACTGTGCTTTTAGTTTATTTGCATGAGGGCGCCATTTTATGTTTTGGCAAACATTTATTATTTACCTTGCTCAAAATTGCACATTTAGTCCCAGTGGACAGTTTATTCTACCTGTATAAACACCCCTCAATGAGTACATTCCCATTAAATTTTTTTTAGTTTGGAAGTAAAACACAAAAATAACGCTAAAAAATGCTGCTAGTGAGCCTTTAATATACAGTGATCATTATCACATGCAAGACCAGAAAAGCATAATTAGCTGACACAGAAATATGGCCGGCGACAGACAATCCGATAACGATTTTATATGCTCTCTTTATCGTGTTGATTTTCTTATCTATTTTGCAATGTCGACTGACGAAACTCACATCACGTGGTTTGCCAACGATATAATATGACAACCATAAACCCATGGTGAACGACTGGAGACGATACGGGTCTTCGAATTACCGTCGCTCTTTGCACTCTTTAATTCATATGGATATATTACAGACATATTTCGGGATTCTGTACATCGTTTTAAAATGTTGCTTCTTTTCTCACATCGATATAATTACACTGACTTTTCTGTGTAGTGTATTGTGTCTTTTTCTCTTGATTTCTTGTTTTTATCAAGATTTTGTACTAATCAATTTGTAACTTGTTTGTCAGTGGCGTCCTTTAGACACTTTTCAAAAAATGAAACAAAACAAATAATTGATATAAGTAATATTTAATATAAAATCTACATGCAACCCTTTTCTTAGATTTCTTGAAAATAATATATTACATAGATATAAATAATATGTACAGTTCCGTAAATTGCATCCTCTGTCCGGTAAATATAGTGACGTCACTCGGTCAGTAGCGCAAACAGGACAGAATGATGATCACGTATAGAGGATCGAATATAAAGATTTAGTCGCAGTTGACAAGCGAGGGAGAAATTGCAGTCTGCGGTGGAATGGTCAGAAAAACGACTAGAGGGGAATTGTAAGACAAGCAGAATGGAACACGTGTGCTTGTAATGATTGATTCCGAATGACGTCACTCATCGTTTGCCCTACATTTTTGACACGCCTTAAGGAAATTACAGACAGCAAGGAGAGGGAATTTCGAGAATGGTCCATACCATCGTGGAGACCACAAATATACTTTTTTTCCAACAAAATAAATATAAGCCAAAGAAGAGACGAAATACTCGTTCGATTCGTTGTTTTGGCAGAAATTACGCACAATGCGAAATTTACAGCTTGATTCGGCCTCTGAACCCCCCAAATGAAAGGCATAAAGATTGTGATAGCAAATACCGGGACCACATACTACAAATTGAATAAAAATTAAAATAGACAAAGTGTGATTGCATCCAAGAACTACACAGGGATATAAACGAGAATGATACCAGTATCTGAAAAAAGGAAAAAGCAACAACGTCAATTTCTTTCAAGCTTTGGACACAATTGCATCTGATAATTATACGTAGAGAGAATGCCAAATATGAGATATTGGTGGACTCGTATCAGGTCAATCTATTGGCCGGTCTTATCAATTTCTTGTTTTGCAAAAACCGTCTTATCTAATGTTTGTCGTTATGTTGGGTGCCATGTTGTGAAAGACGCAACGATATTTTTTGCAATTGCGTACCATACACAAACAGGTAAGAATATGACATTTTTATTATTTCCCGGATTCTGGAGTACAGTTTCTGTCTTCTTTATGTGGAGACTGTTTATACTTTCAGAGGTTAATGCGATATCAATTTTTGTCGGTATGTGTATCCAAATCAACTCGAAAACAGGCCAGATACAGACTGACTACGAAAAACATATAGCTGCGTTCATGAAATTCTTTTTAAAAATTATTTCTCCTTTGTAACTTTCTTTTCCGAAAATATTCTTGTCCCACGTTATCAGAATAGAGCAAGAATTAAGTTTTCTCTTAGAGACTTTCACGATCACGGTTTCATACATGCGTATTTGGTATGAAGGTATGGATGTCAACGATGTATCCTTTGCGTTTATTTGATCTTGTTTAAGGATAACGCAAAGTTAAAATAGACTATCTAGGCACAGAAGATCCTAATATCAAAAGATTTTTTTTGAAAGATTCACTGCTATGACCTCAGAAAATAAACGTCCACAATGATATATGAAAATGCTTTTTATTTCAGGCATTAGATCAAGATAAAATGGCGTTCGCTTATTCAATTAACCAATTATCCTCTCTCAAAATTTACTGAATTCTTAATTTTCGTTGAAAACTATGTCCATTCCAACCAAATTGATATACTTTGTCGTTTTGGCTCGCGATTGACATAGCCACACAAACGATCGCATTATCTTAAGTTGAGGTCAGGACCTTAACTTAAATAACCTGAACAAATGTGAACCTTCGTCGAATTTCCCATGGTTGGGTACCTCTTGCCCTGTGTAGGGATGACGTCAGTTGACGAATCATGTGTCTGCGAATACTTCGTCTCACATGCGAATATCGATATGACAGTACAATGATATCAAGCAAGGGAAAGAACAAGGCATTTGCAGTTTGCGTGTTCTTCTACAGTTCTTTTATGAGATTAACAGACAAAATAATTATGTGAATTTAGAGCTTGGCCTTTGTTTCTTGTCTGGGGCCGAATTCTTTGATTTGACAATCGCTTATAAATGAATACTCATTCCGTAGCCGTTATGTTACTGTGCCAGACTAGACAGTGTGCATTGTCTTATGAATTCACAGGTGCTGAGTAGTCGACTGGTGTTATCACAAAGTAGTGCAAATTGTAACCTGTCATGGAAAATAGAGGAACTTTAACATCTGTTTAGGTTATCTAAGACTTAGTATGTAATCTGCTGCTACCTCTTTCGGAAATTACAAAAAAAATGAATCGCGCTTGAACTACAATAATACATAAACTGTAGGTACATAATGAAAATGCGAAACAAATCAGCGATAGAATGAAATTTTGTCATTGATGGATCTAAAAAAGTGACAAAATATAATCCGATGGTTGAAAAAAAAATATGGGAATAATAAATGCCCATATTTATTGTCCAACTTGAAGACATGTTCTTTGATACAGGAGACAGAAAAAAATTGGTTTTAAAGTATTAATTTTTGCTTGATATAGTTTGTTTGTCTACTGATATTTTCGGAAGAATTTCGCTGGTATCCCTCACCATATGCAACAGTTATTCATATTATGCAAACTTTGAAGTCCTCAAAATTATTGTGTTGGATAGTGTAACTGAACAGACTGTGTGTCTTTGTGACGAAGAAACTCCATCTCGCATTTAAAAATGCCAACGATTTATGATATCGATGGCACTAAACGAACTTTACATTGTGGCACAGTTGCACTAAATTTCCCATTTTTTATTCACTATTACGTCGTCAGGAACTAATACGGCATATTCAGAATCGACATATTCCAAAAGTTTTCTTGTCGATTTGGGGAAAAAAGAATGGATATATTGGTGAAAATTCTATTCACCGTTATTTTGTGCAACCAACTCGGTACTGGTGCCCACGCTGAAGATGCCAGTGCAAGCAGCGGCGTAGGAAGACATACGGTGGGTTTACGTCACTTATTATTATCCGGAAGTCAGTCACTCCTTGGTAAATTTCGACATAAAAATCGGAAACACGTTCCATGCATATAAAACTTGATATGACGAACGTGAAATAATATGAAAAAAGAAAAAACAGAGAAGCAATCACTGGAATTATAATCAATCCTGTGATTTGCTCTCTATGATGTTACGCATGCTCAGTAGCGAGAGACATTGCTAGAAATACCAAAACATACGTGAGTCTAAACGGTTGCGCCTTCACCTATGATTAAATTGTCACTCCCTTAGCCTTTAACACTATCATTACCTCTACCACTCCCTGACTCATTAACTCTTTTCATGGTTTTTGGCATCTGCATAAAAGAAGAAAATCATAAACACATATAATTCTACGGATTTTAAGAAAATTGTAACACAACTTGAATATGAAGCAGATGCGAATTTGTTTTGGAAAATGACGGATCGCATGTGTGTCTGTGCCAGTGAGGGCGCAATGAGAATATAACGATTGATATATTTTTCTGTGACTGTCGAAGTTGTCTGTGTACGTATTTATGAAGTGAGGTTGGGGATGGATATTATAAGAGTGACTGAGAGAGAACAGAGACAGATGGGGTGAGTCTGACTGAATGAATCAGTTTAAGGCATTAGTGGAAAGACGAAACACTTAAAGAAACATAGACGGACAGATCGACTCAGAAATTGAAAAAGGATATTTCTTGACACATTTGATGATACCACGTGATATGATTCTGCGACTTGCTTTAGTTACGAAGCCTTCTGTTTATTTGCAAACTACTTGGACTGGAATGTACAGTTGCATAATTCTTTTGAAGTTCATAGAGAGATTCGTTAAATCCTTCAGTAAAATAATTTGGAGAGTGTTCACGGAATAATCACCTAATTGTTCATTGGCTCGCTTGCAAACAAATGAAGTGAAAGTCTCGACGTGTCGATATCGATTTTATACTCCTTTGTTGAACGCTCTGTTGTATAAAGAACGTTCAAGTAGAAACGTGATTCTGTTTAGCGCCTGGTGAAAACAAACCGACTCCTGACAACGAACCCTTGAAGGGATGATGTGACGCAATAGCGGAAAGGATGGATTAACTTGAATTCACCCTCTTGTGTAGGTCCCGTTTTAAAAATCTAGTCAACGGCGTTTGCCAATAACCTTTCGCTAAAGACAGAAGAGATTAATTGCTTTCGCTGAACGATATAGAGGGCGTAATGTGAAAAGTCTGACAATATTCGTCGGCTTGGAGGGTTATATCTTATTGGCACATTCTCATTATTTACAGCAACCTAAGCAGTCTGAAACTACAGTGTAGCCTAAGGGGCATTCTTACCTGTATGGGTGTTTGGAAATACTTCAATAGCAACTAAATTTACAAACCGATCTATCGGCGAAAAGCTTCTGAGAGCTTGAGTATTAGCCCTGAAATGTAAGATTTACACGAAGTGTAAACTTTACATATTTTTCGTGTACCCCCATTTCGTGTCGGCCACATGGACTATTTACCGAAGCGTTCGGTGGTTTGTTAACTTCAGGTACTGAGGTCTGTTTTCTGCACGCTTCATCTTAACCCACTCTATTTTTTCTCGACCTTCTATGATAATGATGTAAGTCATCATCAGCATTGCCATTGAGGAATTCCATCCCTCCAGGTTCCAAAGGCATTCTCACGTGTTTTTTTCCACTGAAAAGAAGCAAAAACAAGAATTAAAGCTGCAAGCAGCGTTGGCGGGGCCCAAGCGGTGAACATGGTTGAAAAATCTTGCAATAATGATATTATGTGCAAAATTCGAGCTTGAAAAAGTAGGATTTTGTACATCATCTAATAGTTACTGTACGTTTCACTTGGAATTTAATATTTTACGGAAAATCCAATATGGCGGCCAAACCACGAGACCGATCAAAACCTTGTTTCACAAACTTGAACCACATCACTTTAAAGATGGTATATGCAAAATTTCAGTCAATTCGATGTTTGTTCGGGAGAAGAAGATTTTTAAAGATTAATCACGATTTTCGAAAATCAAATATGGCGGCCAAACCACGTGACCGATCAAAAGGCCTTTCGCAAACTTGAAAGAGATCACACTAAAGATGTTACATGTCAAATTTCAATCGAATCTGTGTATTGGTTCTGGAGTAGAAGATTTTTAAAGATTAAATCACGATTTTCGCAAAATCCAATATGGCGGCCAAACCATGTGACCGATCAAAACGCCTTTCGCAAACTTGAAAGAGATCACACTTAAGATGTTATATGTCAAATTTCAGTCGAATCGGTGTGTTGGTTTAGGAGAAGAAGATTTTTAAAGATTAAATGAGGATTTTCGCAAAAATCCAATATGGCGGCCAGACCACGTGACTGATTAAAACGCCTTTCGCAAACTTGAAAGAGATCACACTTAAGATGCTACATGTCAAATTTCAGTTGAATCGGTGTGTTTGTTCTGGAGAAGAAGATTTTTGAAGATTAAATCACGATTTTTGCAAAATCCAATATGGCGGCCAAACCACGTGACCGATCAAAATGCCTTTCGCAAACTTGAAAGAGATCACACTTAAGATGTTACATGTGAAATTTCAGTCAAATCGGTGTTTTGGTTCAGGAGAAGAAGATTTTTAAAGATTAAATGAGGATTTTCGCAAAAATCCAATATGGCGGCCAGACCACGTGACCGATTAAAACGCCTTTCGCAAACTTGAAAGAGATCACACTTAAGATGCTACATGTCAAATTTCAGTTGAATCGGTGTGTTCGTTCTGGAGAAGAAGATTTTTGAAGATTAAATCACGATTTTTGCAAAATCCAATATGGCGGCCAAACCACGTGACCGATCAAAACGCCTTTCGCAAACTTGAAAGAGATCACACTTAAGATGTTACATGTGAAATTTCAGTCCAATCGGTGTTTTGGTTCTGGAGAAGAAGATTTTTAAAGATTAAATCACGATTTTTGCAAAATCCAATATGGCGGCCAAGGTCACGTGACCGCATGCGATTTTATTAGCAAATTCTAAAGACCTTAGGCCATGCTTGCTATACAAAAAATTTCAAATCTACTAGACCCCTGGGTCTTCTGGAGAAGCCATTTTTAGGTTTTTGGAAAATCCAATATGGCCGCCAGGTCACGTGACCAATCGAAATTTGTATACCCAGGTGCACGAGATCTCATAGGTACCTATTAGCCCTGCAAGTTTCAGAAGTTTGCGGTAAGCGGTGGTTGAGTTCTAGGTCGACAAAAAAAGAGCGGAAGGAGAAGAAGAAGAAGAAGTAGAAGAAAGTTGAACTCCTATAAAACCAATAGGGGCCCAGCCGGTCGGCTTGGGCCCCTAATAACACTCTACATCGACGTGGTTATATCATAGACAGTCGAGAAAGACTGTTGATGGTTATATAACAGAACTTTCAATAAAGAAGTCTATAGCAAAAACAAGAATAACACTCTACATCGACGTTGGTTATATCATAGACAGTCGAGAAAGACTGTCGATGGTTATGTAACAGAACTTTCAATAAAGAAGTCTATATGCAGAGAATTACAAAAAGCATTACGCAACTGTACCTTCAAGCATTGCATGCATGTTCACGTGTCACTAAGAATTGATAAACAAACAGACTTTATCCTCTGAATTCAGAAGACTCGAATGTTCGGATGTATAAATTTAAACTTTGCTTCAATTTAGCACAACCGTCGACCGAAACGAGCCCAGCTCGACAAAAAACCCCGATACAAAAGATGGAAGTAAACTAGCAGTCGTGTTTGTTGATTTGAAGTTGATGTTCGAGTTTGTATACGCGCCATGATTACAAAAATCGAGCAAATATATCGGCAAGTCATCGCCCGGCTCATCTGAGTTATTATTAACAGGTGTTGGTAGTTGAGTCTTACATATGGCGATAGCCAAGAAATATCGGCGGAATATTTAGGGCCCAAGCCAGCCGGCTGGGCCCCTATTGGTTTTATAGGAGTTCAACTTTCTTCTTCTACTTCTTCTTCTTCTTCCGCTCTTTTTTTGTCGACCTAGAACTCAACCACCGCTTACCGCAAACTTCTGAAACTTGCAGGGCTAATAGGTACCTATGAGATCTCGTGCACCTGGGTATACAAATTTCGATTGGTCACGTGACCTGGCGGCCATATTGGATTTTCCAAAAACCTAAAAATGGCCTCTCCAGAAGACCCAGGGGTCTAGTCGATTTGAAATTTTTTGTATAGCAAGCATGGCCTAAGATCTTAAGAATTTGCCAATAAAATCGCATGCGGTCACATGACCTTGGCCGCCATATTGGATTTTGCAAAAATCGTGATTTAATCTTTAAAAATCTTCTTCTCCAGAACCAACACACCGATTCAACTGAAATTTCACATGTAACATCTTAAGTGTGATCTCTTTCAAGTTTGCGAAAGGCGTTTTGATCGGTCACGTGGTTTGGCCACCATATTGGATTTTGCAAAAATCGTGATTTAATCTTCAAAAATCTTCTTCTCCAGAACAAACACACCGATTCAACTGAAATTTGACATGTAACATCTTAAGTGTGATATCTTTCAAGTTTGCGAAAGGCGTTTTAATCGGTCAAGTGGTCTGGCCGCCATATTGGATTTTTGCGAAAATCGTGATTTAATCTTTAAAAATCTTCTTCTCCAGAACCAACACACCGATTCGACTGAAATTTGACATATAACATCTTAAGTGTGATCTCTTTCAAGTTTGCGAAACGCGTTTTGATCGGTCACTTGGTCTGGCCGCCATATTGGATTTTGCGAAAAATCTGATTTAATTGTTGAAAATCTTCTTCTCCAGAACCAACACACCGATTCGACTGAAATTTGACATGTAACATCTTAAGTGTAATCTCTTTTGAGTTTGCGAAAGGCGTTTTGATCGGTCACATGGTTTGGCCGCCATATTGGATTTTGCGAAAATCGTGATTTAATCTTTAAAAATCTTCTACTCCAGAACCAATACACAGATTCGATTGAAATTTGACATGTAACATCTTTAGTGTGATCTCTTTCAAGTTTGCGAAAGGCCTTTTGATCGGTCACGTGGTTTGGCCGCCATATTGGATTTTTCGAAAATCGTGATTTAATCTTTAAAAATCTTCTTCTCCCGAACAAACATCGAATTGACTGAAATTTTGCATATACCATCTTTAAAGTGATGTGTTTCAAGTTTGTGAAATAGGTTTTGATCGGTCTCGTGGTTTGGCCGCCATATTGGATTTTCCGTAAAATATTAATTCCAAGTGAAACGTACAGTAACTATTAGATGATGTTCAAAATCCTACTTTTTGAAGCTCGAATTTTGCACATAATATCATTATTGCAAGATTTTTCAACATGTTCACTGCTTGGGCCCCGCCAACGCTGCTTGCAGCTTTAATTTATAATTGTTTTTGATGATCAAAACAAAAGGTACTGTTGGCAACTGCCCAAGGAAAGATATTCATCGATGCGTTTGCTTGACTGTGTCTCGTCGTCCACCCTGGGTTGTTTAATAAAACAGCATGGCACATTTTATCTTTTCCTTCCGATACTTATTGTGCCGCTATAGCGTTTTCAGTGCACCGCAAAGCAAAGCATTAGGCTGAAATCAATTTGAGTCTGCGCAAATCACAGGTCAAGTGAGTTATTGGCGTTCCTTATATTCGCGGCAGTCGAAATATGACTTGAATGGGGAACATACTAAGGGATGTAAAATGTGACATCAATTTTGATAGCTGTTACAAAGTTCAAAGTATCCTGGGGCGAGTACTCTGCATGGTTTCCCGATGCCAAACCATTTCATTTCTGTTGAAAGTACATATTAGCTGCAAAGGTCAAACTGCATTGAACACACATTCCTGACTGATGTTTCGTTTTCTGGAAATGGTGGTATTTTCAACTCTGAACAAATGATGAAAATAAAATGGTGAGAACAAAACTTTCAAGAAGTAATTATGTTATCACAACTTTAGATTTAATTCAAAATATGATATAAACGTGCGTACATACTCAAGAACCTCGGAAAAATTATTTCACAACCATTTTCATCTAAAATATAGCAAAAGCATTGCACAGAACAACAGCGCTATTGAAAATGTAGTATTTTTAAATAAATGATTGTATTTCATTACACTTCGAGTGATCTCAGGTCTTGGTACAAACTTTAAAACACTGAAATTTCGCCAAAGTATATTCCTTTGTAGTAAATCAACATTGCGCATATCTAGAGAATGATATGAACCAAATCACTGACCATCGTTTTTTTTTGATGGGTGAAAAGTACTCCCGCCAAATGTGCAGAGAAAACGATAAAAGTTTTAGCGGCTTGAATATTGAGTTTTTATAAATATATGATTGGCTGGAAACTGGTTTTTTTGGTCTCGTGTCTTAAGTACTAAACGTTTTTGTACCGAATCTGTTAAAATATAATGAAATCGACAGGTGGCCAAAATATAAAATAAATCCTGACAGTGTAGGTTGAAAAGCTACCATTTTCTTCAATTCGGGCATGCCTGGTACAGGAGAACCGTGCCTCAACATACTTAAGAATTGTCACAACGATTACGTAATCATGATGTGTGACGACATGCAAACTTTCAAAACAAAGTGTCCCTAGAAACGATGGCTGACGTTGATTTCCGTACTGTTTTGATCAGTGGATCCATGCAATGTGGGCGAAAGGGGTTGTATTACCTTCAAATGGCAGAGATCAAGATTGACATATACTGGGATACCTGTGGAGTTTATCTATTTCAAAAACACATGCAGATTTGCAAATTCATTTTATCATATCTTTCCAACCAGGTACCCCACAGTTTTCACCCACATGCCAACTGGGAACTATTCATACGTTTTCGACATAATTTCGTTGCTATAGTCTAAAGAGATTTCCATCGACAATCGTAATGGAAAAAAAAAAACAATTCGGCGACGATAATTACTCCACCAGAAACTACTATCAATAGATATCGATTTAAAGTATTTGATATGCACACGGTATGTTCAGTTTCAGTGTATCATTTTCATTTGCAGCAAAGTATATGTTAATGAAAGGCCTCTTACTTGCATATGGATTTACGTATTTGAAATTCAGTTCATTTTATAAGACCGCGCCCTGATGCCTGGTCGTTGAAAGAGCGATTTAAGCATTAATTAAACTGCGGCGCGACAATTAAAACTGGTGCCACAAGTTGGTATAATTTTGAAAACAAGTAAAACCATTTGGTGGTTCACTTTGCTGACGTCATAGCTAAAGTACAGTTCAACCGCCGACGAAAATGCAAACAGAACTAAAATTCCCTCGAAAGAATGACAAATAGTAGAGTTCGCAAAGAAATTGTACATTGTATCTATAATTTTTCCCAACAATCATATATATTAGAGTCCTAACAAAGGGTTGTGTGCCCAAGGACAGGTAGCTATTTGTCTTACATCAGGAGGGCGTTCCCCGTTTTGGTTATAATGTTTTTTTAGGTGCCCAAGTCCAAGCTTGGGCACCTATTGTTTCGTTGGAATTTTTCTTTCTTCTTCTTGTGTCATTTTTTTGCCAGCCTAGAACTTGAATACCGCCTATGCTAAACATTTCAAACTTGGTACAATGATGGGGACCAATGAGAAGTGGTGCACCTGACCTTGAATTTGTAATTAGTCATGTGACCTGGCTACAATTTTGAAATGAAAATGTTTTTTACTGTCCCATTTCCATAAAATTTGACCGATCCAAAATCTTTTCGCAAACTTTATAGGCAATACTACCTAGATGCTATATATGAAATTTCAAGGAAATTGACCTGGCGGTTTTTGAGAAGAAGATTTTTAAAGTATTATTTTTCTGATTTTTCAATGACCTTTGACCTCTCCTATACTTCTGCAGCTAAGCTATATCGATGGCTTATTCTGGCCTATGTAAGAGTCATATCTAATTCTGGGCAATCCAATAGAGCCTGAGGTCTGATTTTTGGTATATAGGGATAACCACGGAAAACAATTTTTTTAATAAAATGTCACATGACTTCCATGACCTTTGACCTCAAACATACATATATGTCCGTAACTCAGTAACCACAAGAGCTACATCATTCATTTTTGGCATGATGGGAGACCTTATGATGACACATCATGCACCTCATTAAATATGCACATATCTAATTCTGAGCCAGCCAATAGAGCTAGAGGTCTGATTTTTGGTATATAGGCATAACTTAGCAATACAATTTTTTTGACAAAACGTCATGTGACCTTCATGACCTTTGACCTTGAATATACGTATATGTCCATAACTCAGTAACCACAAGTGCTACACCCTTCATATTTGGTATGATGGGAGACCTTATGACACCATATCCTGTACCTCATTAATTATGTGCATATCTAATTCTAAGCCTGTCAATAGAGCTAGAGGTCTGATTTTCGGTATATAGGCATAACTTAGCAATACATTTTTTTTGACAAAACGTCATGTGACCTTCATGACCTTTGACCTTGAATATACGTATATGTCAATAACTCAGTAACCACAAGTGCTACAGCCTTCATATTTGGTATGATGGGAGACCTTATGACACCATATCCTGTACCTCATTAATTATGTGCATATCTAATTCTGAGCAAGCCAATAGAGCTAGAGGTCTGATTTTGGTATATAGGCATAACTTAGCAATACAATTTTTTTGACAAAATATCACGTGACCTCGATGACCTTTGACCTTGAATATACATATATGTCCATAACTCAGTAACCACAAGTGCTACAGCCTTCATATTTGGTATGATGGGAGACCTTATGACACCACATCCTGTACCTCATTAATTATGCGCATATCTAATTCTGAGCCAGCCAATAGAGCTAAAGGTCTGATTTTTGGTATATAGGGATTACTTAGCAATACAATTTTTTTGACAAAATGTCATGTGACCTCGATGACCTTTGACCTTGAATATACGTATATGTCCATAACTCAGTAACCACAAGTGCTACACCCTTCATATTTGGTATGATGGGACACCTTATGACACCACATCCTGTTCCTCATTAATTATGCGCATATCTAATTCTGAGCCAGCCAATAGAGCTAGAGGTCTGATTTTTGGTATATAGGGATAACTTAGCATTACAATTTTTTTGACAAAATATTACGTGACCTCGGTGACCTTTGACCTTGAATATACGTATATGTCCATAACTCAGTAACCACAAGTGCTACACCCTTCATATTTTGTATGATGGGAGACCTTATGGTACCATATGTCATGCCTCATTAAATATGCACATATCTAATTTTTGGCAAGCTAACAGAGCTAGAGGTCTGATTTTTGGTATATAGGGATAACTATTGGATACTATTTTTTTTCACAAATGTCAAGTGACCTCTATGACCATTGACCTCAAATATACATTAATGTCCATAACTCGGTAACCACAAGTACTTCATCCTTCATATTTGTTATGATGGGAGACCTTATGACGGCACATCATAAACCTCATTAAATATGCACATATCTAATTCTGGGAAAAACAATACAGCTAGAGGTCTGATTTTTGGTATATGGGGAAAAGTATGGGATACAATTTTTTTTCACAAAATGTCACATGACCTAATTGACCTCCAGAACCAACACACCGATTGAACTGAAATTTTACTCATATCATCCTTAGAGTGATCTCTTTGAAGTTTGCGAAAGACGTTTCGATCGGTCACGCGATCTGGCCGCCATATTGGATTTTCGAAAAATACCAATTTAATCTTCAAAAATCTACTTTTCCAAAACGAAACCACCGATTGAGTCGACATTTTACTCATGTCATCCTTGAAGTGATACATGACGAGTACTATAAGATAAAATCTTTTCTCAAATACCCGATTTCAAGGTTAGTTTTTGTGTGTATATGTCATATTAGGCTTGGGCACCGCCAACGCTGCTTGCAGCTTCAATTATTACATGCTTTTCTTACATAGTTTTCACTCCAAACTTCGAGGTTCCTTTGCACATTATAATAATTATTATGCACCTACTGCCGTAACCTATGGGAGTTTGACCGTCCAATAACTTTCCGTATTTTGTATAGTACGCGGAGTCCCGAATACGGGAGACGCGCGACGCGCCTGTTGGGGTTTGTAGCAATTTTATTTCAACAATCGCGCGCGTTCCACTCATATCGCGCGTGCCGCATCCCTCAAAATTTACCATAGAATTAGTTTATACGGACGATTAATGGAGGGAGGTGTATAAGAATAGGGTTATACACAAAATACGGCCCTGTATGGACTCGGGCTCAGTGAGTGACGTATTGGACTCGCCTTCGGCTCGTCCAATACGTCACTCACTGAGCCCTCGTCCATACAGGGCCGTATTTTGTGAATAACCCTATATTATATGCTTTATTTACATGATAGGCGACAATCAGTCAAGAATGCATATACTTTTATCGTCAATTGATATATCTGAATCACAGTTGCGTTGTTTATCGATTTTTCATGCATAATTTTCTAAAAACCATATTTCCTATGGAAAACATGTAGTTTGTTTCTTTTAAATGTCAAGTTGAAAATAGTTCCAGGTAACTTTCAGACAAATGAAGAATATGCGGCCCACGTCGTCAACCACGTACCACTTAAATCCTATCAAGCACGCGACGTGCGATGTATGCGGCATGTAATGGAAGATTTTGTTGTGTTCCCGTTATTTCATATCAAAAGAAAGGGAGGTTAAATACGAAAAAATTCAACTTGACAAACCGATATGATGCTGCAATCTTAACTTCGACAGCATCCTCAACTCGTGTGCGTGTATATGATCGACCTATCCATTGAAAGTTTTCCCCACTTGAGATTCACTTTGCTTTAAATGTCAACAGCATTAGTTACTAGATGCTATTTTTTATGATTCTCCTTCTATACAAAATTGTGTGAATGATACTGCAACATATATTCCTGGCAATGTTGATTAAACTTTGTAGCATAAGAGAGAGAGAGAGAGAGAGAGAGAGAGAGAGAGAGAGAGAGAGAGAGAGAGAGAGAGAGAGAGAGAGAGAGAGAGAGAGAGACTGAGTGCTTCCAAATCAAGAAAACCATATCGCTCAAAAGAAAGAAAGGGGGGGGGGTGTTAGGGCAAGATTCTGGTCTAGTAAAGTTGTCAGAAATCCGACGATAGCTTCTTGTATAACAGCATTGAAATCTTCCGTGAATCAGAAGATCAAAAAGTTGCCTCTTCATTACATCAGGGACTTTTACAGGACGTAGATCAAAAGATGTTTCGAAAAATACAACAGAAAGTATATCGCGACAACGGAAAGGTTTCGCTTATTCAATTTGCATTAATGATTTTTTTGTACAGCGTATCGGAAAGAGGTTGTGTAATAGTTCAGATTTATTTTTTTGAAAGGAAGAGCGCGACGGTCGGATAACAAATCTGATTATCCAGGTTTTATGAAATTCATTCGTTTCAAAACTCTTTAAATGGCATACACAAAAAGAAGCTCATTTTACCTGGCAAGGGCAATCGCGAGGCAAACTTTGAAATTGTATGTAATTTATAATCATAAAATTTTACCACAAGCGCCCGACACGGTCGCTAAAAAATCACGCAGACACTTCCGCTAAACTTTAATGAGCACAGGGCACTTCAACCACCCACAGTGTACACAAATTACGAGAGCAGTGTCAGCAGAAACGCGAGTTCCCGTAAAGCGTCGCCTTATATGTACTTGATCGAACTGATGCTCTACAGCTGGCGTTGAGCTTGACGAGAAATCCCGTCAGGACTTTCTGAGGATGGCAGCGATCGGAAACATTGTCTTTTGGACGATCGTGATTCTGGAAAACTTGTTAGCCACCAGCACAGCCTACAGCATCCAGCAAGTTAGTACACATACGTTTTTTGTTCAATGCGGTACTTTATGTCTCAGGCTCAAGATGCTAGGCTAGCTTGCTTAATTTATTTCGTCACAAGCGAAAATGATGTTCCTCTTTATGTCCACTGATTATGACAACTTACATTCTACACAGCTGATCCGAATCTCAATCTGAAACAGTGCAAAAGACTTATTTTCTCCAGTGATGAGTTTAAACAGATTGAAAATTAGAGATGTACGTTGCTGTATTGTAGTGGAGTCAAATGTGACAGAGATTTCAACCACTGATATTACTGACTTTCTGAGCAAGTTTATCTCCGGAGAAGTGTTTCATCCATAGCCTCCTCTCCTTTCCTTGTGAACTCATTTTTTCCTTATCATTGTTACGTGAAACAAAAGGAATGTAAACTTTTTATCGTTAAATGTTTTAAGGGAAAACGTTTGACGCTAAAAATTATCTGAGTATTTAATTTAATCATCTAGGGGCAAATGAGGGAAAAAACTATTTTTGAGGGAAAACATTTTCTTCGCCGTACACCCCCGGTAAAACTTAGTGTGCTATAACCTGACGAGGTAGAGGAAAGTCTATATAATTGCAGAAGTAAAATACGAGTATCATTATTCTCAAATCTTACCGGATTCTTTTCTTTCACAGATCCTTCTGTTTAAACGTCTTTCTGTCGATGCGTTGCATTATGAAGTGGAACATGTCCGTAATTTGTTTGTATCCGAGGAATGCATTTGATACAATATGTTATAAACTGCGAAATCTGTGAAAAGTAGTCTACCTTCATTCTCAGACTCAATAGCGGGCTTGATTTCGCAACCTCTGCATCTCTTTTCTCTGTGAAGGTAGTTTTTTCCGTATTATACTTCCAGTTTAATTACGGAGGTATACAGTCACCTGTAATCTAAATATGCCCATATATGGTCAAAGGGGCGTTCCTTGGTATTCAAAACGCCCATGTGAGGGCGCTGTTTTTAAAAAGCGGCCACCCGCTTAAAATCTGTGATTGGTTAGATTTTCTCTTTCCATGGTAACTGTGGCATAATTGGAACAGGTGACAGTATACGTTTAATTACGGAGTTGATTTTAAGAGAGACATATCGCAAGGAGCCGTCTACTATAAAGCTGCACGGACTGTTGGGGCGCTTGGCGAGAGAGTGCCCCGCTCTTGGCCTTTTCTGACGTTTGTCGCCTGTATATCTGTTTTACATTCACAGTTTCATGAGCGGAACCACAATCGCCACCACCACGGTGCGAGAAAAAGACAGATACCCCCTGGTAAGTTTATAACCACTTTCACTCCTACAGTAAATTTGGAGGTAGGGTACTATTTTGAAGCTGAGGCGAAATCATTTCTCACACAGCTAGACGCACAAGTCGTGATTATAACCCCGGGTCAGTGAATTCGCATGTCAAATTGGTGGGCAATTTGACAGTTATAAGCTATCGCCTCTGGAGGGTGCAGTGATACACATTATTTGCTAACGCAGATTCTCTTCTTAAAGTGACCTATTTTGGAACACTTTCTTGCGAAGAGTGGTGGAGATCGATCTTTGTGTGGGAGTAAATGTATCTTACACAACGCCCCCTGTGTGGTTTAACCCTTTCACCACCATGGTTTCTGCCAAACCTATTGTTATCAATGGTAAGTTTGGACCTGTTTACAGGGAATTGGGGGTGAACAGGTTAAGGTAGTTCGCGCCTCGAAACTAAAATACTTAATCTTTTCTCCGAACTTTTCTCAAGGAAGCTTTAAACGTTTAAACCTTCGAAATCAAGAATAAAAATTAGGGGTCAAACAATTGCCTGAAATTACTCGAAATTCAAATGGTCGCCATCCCTGTGTAAATTCCATGGGTAGAACTAAACTATCCAAATTTAACAAAAATAACTCTGTGAAAACGTCATTTACACAATGATATGCAGTAAGCTTCAGAAGACCAAATACACATCTTATAGGTTTGAGAGTCCGAATGTCTGTCCTCCTTGGCGCATTTTACCATAGGGTACAGGGGACAGTTCCCTGGGGTGGGGAGGAAGGTGTTTTTTTGTGCAACGGTTTACCTTATTTGATTTTATTAATTTTGACTGTGATATTTCAAATAAAAAGTTCAACTCACACCGTCTGACTGCTTTATTATTACCGACAAGTCCTTATCTCCTCTCCAACTTGTGTATACACCACTGTAATATATAAAACCAGAAATAGCCTCATTCAACATCAACCCATCCATCAATCCATCCACCCATCCATCCGGACAGAGATAGATAGATAGATAGATAGATAGATACATACATACATACATACATACATACATACATACATACATACATACATACATACATACATACATACATACATACATACATACATACATACATACATACATACATACATACATACATACATACATACCTGTACAGAAGTCACCCGTCCACCCATAATAACAATTGCAGTAACACCCATAAGCATTGTCGGTCGGTGTCCCTTTCACACACCATGATGCCGTACCCTCACAGTCTGTAAGGAGATCACATAAGCGATGCAGTTTATTAAGCAATTTAGGTACACTTTTTCTTTTCTACATTCCATATTTCTTTGAAACATCGTTGTATCATAGGTTTTGTAGACTGTTAAAGTGACATTGATGATGAATTTTGATAAGTGGATTCGGCAAAACACTTTTCCCGAAACATTTCTACGTTTTATGACTCAACTACAATTCAGTCTCTATCCTGACAACGATAAAAGGTTTCAATGGGTAGCGTATTACACGCAATTTATGATTATTTTCAAAATAATCGTTTACCAATGTAATCTGCCAAAATGTTTAATGTATACCAATAAACTATCTATTCAAAGCAGAGTATAGATCAACTCAGTATAATTACCGAATTCACAGACATGAGGCACACCGGTCCAAGAACAGTCTCTTCCATACCACTTCCAATCTGAGTTTCTCCTGAAACGAAAGAAATGCTTACAATGCCTGGGCCTAAATTTCGGTTCCAGCATTTGTACTGATTTTGATTTGATTAACTTTGATTAAGCATGTCAAAAATACCACACCAAGGAATATTTATGCCCAACTAATGACATTCAGACATTAAAAAGTTATGATATCGATACATAGGTTGTAATACATGTACATCAAATCTCATCGTGATATATTCTCATAAATAACCTGCAAAAATCAACCGGCATGCGTTTTAATTGTGCCGTGAATTTCTTTTTTTTTTCGAGTTGTATCCATTTTGACTTATGTCTCAATCAAAACATACCTCGCGTCCGCACACTCATTGTCATTCGGTTGAGTACCAGCCAAGTTACTATAGCTACCAAATTTGACCCCTGCGCTGTCCATCCATTCGCCGTTCACTTTATGCATGCGATCAGGTACGTGTCTCCCGGAGAAGTCTCCAAGAAGGTCGCTAAGTTTGTGTCCATTTCTTCTGTCAGCGTGTTCGCAAGCTGACCACCGCGACTGACGCAGCCTTGGGCAGCAACGGTGTAGTTACCCATTTCGGTGGATGCCGAGTACGAAACTTTCGCTTTGGTGTCTGGTTCTAGGGATACATAAAAAACACGGTCGTACTACCGATAAAAAATTTGATGGAATAAATTCTTAATGCCTCTGATAACTGGCTGAATCACTCTCTACGTTTTCCTTTTTATACTCAAATTAGGCCATTTACAGAAAATTCTTTGTTTACCGTCCTCAGATTTTTGAAAAACCTACCAGCCAGCCAGGGAAAAAAAACAAACACATAAAAAAACACGGGTGTATTAACATAAGCTCAATTTGTATTTGCGCTCTTGTGGAAAAATAATATTTTTATTTGTAATAGTATTAAAATTATGTTTGTTTTCCCAATTTCCTCCGAAAACCTACCACCACGCGGACGGCAAACAAAGAATTTTATTCAAAGCACTTTTAATTTCTAATCAAAAATTACATGAACCCCCTCCCCTCATATACACTATATCTCTTCACGAAGTAGAGAAGTATGGTAGCACTAGTCCACTTGAAGGACGAAGAGGGTACATATTTGTGGTAGAAAACATCAACTTTGGGAGAAAAACGAGTCTTGTCTTACGTTTTCTATTCTCATTTTTAAATGGCAGAGGTTGAAAGAATGACTTTAAACTATGTGATCACAGTAATCGTAAGCCAAATTGAAATGACTCTTATTCAGAATGTAAGAGTCCACTTTTTAAAACATTGAGAAAGAGAGAAAAAAGAAGCAACGAAATCTGGTAATTTGCATTGATTGGCATGAATTCAACTTCTTTCTCACAATACTTATGCATGCTTCTCATGCTAAAGGGTGAAAACAAACGACATTTTAATTTTGAATTTACAAATTAATGAAAATTGAACGAATCTTTTGTAAATAAGTGATTCTGTGTAAATTATGCCATGTAATGTGGAACGCCACCAGAAGCAGCCAAAGCTCTTCCAGTGATGGCATAGGTAGCACAAGCATTTTAATTTGCTCCTTATTCTCCTTGGTAATAAATATATTCGTCTTAGCTTTCCCATACCTTCAATAGCTTTCCCATACCTTCAATATTCTAATCCAAGTTATTCTCGCTTACCAAAAAAAAAGACTACAAAAGGAAAGAAAAAACAAAACACAAAAAACAAAAAACAAAACAAAAAACACGATTTCATTTATTTTTTTCTCTTACTTTTCATATTCTAATCTAGATTGTCACGATTCGTCTTGGTGTGTCAATGGTGTCTTAGACAGCGTCAACTGTGTGTGTAATTGTAATACCGGATACACAGGGACATTGTGTGACCAAGGTAACGGATTTACCATTTTCAGTCAGTTTATCCATTTCATTGACAATTCCCTATAGCATGGAAATAGAAACACAGTTGGACAAATCTTGCATGGTGAAGATATCACTAATATTGATCTACTTTTGTGCACCGTTGCAATTTACTTTGAATCGAGACACGTTAATATAAAACATTGGGGTGACACAATCAGTACTTTTCAAGATTTCAATGATATTCATTGATATGACATTCAAAAGATTCCAAACATAGCCTCACTAGGCAGATGGGTACTGTAATCAAAGTGTCGATGGAATTTTAAGTGGTTAAATACTTCTCGATCATTTCAGACAACAGAAATTTGTCATCCTTAATACAATTTACACACTTTTTCAGCTGTGAAGAAAAAGAGATCCGTAGAAGACAGTGAAATTGGAAGTTTTAGCCATGTAAGTGTCTCTGAAATCCTGTCATGATTGTTGCATGGACTGCAAGCTCCTCATTAATATATTTTTCATGATATGGCTAACAATTCATGAATGTATACGTAGAGTTTACATGATCAAATGCTGAACCAACTAAAGAGCTCGTAGTTTATAGTTAGTAATGGATGTCGTCGACATTCTGTGATATTATATCAATCAATCAATCAATCAATCAATCAATCAATCAATCAATCAATCAATCAATCAATCAATCAATCAATCAATCAATCAAAAACATTTATAACGCACCAAAATTAATAATGTTAATCAGAGCTGCGGTTGAGTTAGTGTACATCATATGCCTTCGGAAACAAATGAACAATAAGCTGTTTGCAGTTGATGCTTGTCGAACGTCACATGGTAAGGAATTACAGGGTCGTGGCATCCCCGACGAGAAAGCTCTCCCGCTACATGTTATCAGTCTATACTGACATAAGCACACGTGATTTTTTGATTGAGAGCGCAATGCACAACCAGGTTTGTAGGTTTTCATCAAATCTTGAATGTAGACAGGATCTTGGCCTTCGGGGTTTTTGTACGTGAGTAGTAGAAATATGTAGTCATGATATTGAACTGGTATAGCCAGAGAAGGTCTTGCAGGATTGGACGTATATGGTCTGATTTTTTTTGGACTGTGAAATGATCTAGCAGCTGTATTGTGAGCACGCTGAAGGAGATAGGTACAGAAACCCGGAAGTCCATACAGTAACGAATATCAAAGACAGATCGAAGCTCCTAGATAGGTACAGAAACCCGGAAGTCCATAAAGTAACGAATATCAAAGACAGATCGAAGCTCCTTACTAGGTTTCAGTCGAATTACCCGGAAAACACTTGTGCTGAAAGCAGTAGCATCAGTGGAATTGACTGAGGGTCAACCCAACATTGTGCAATGTGGTCATGCTGAGGAATCCGTAGGTCTCATTCAAGATATATACTTTGTGTAGAGCACAACAGAATAACAGATTCCATACATGAACTTTTATATAAATTATCAGCCCTTTGAAATTACCCAAAGTGAATCTACATGCTACAAATTGTGTAACAGAGTATGATTAAAAGGACATAGACTATCGATTTCACTGCAGTCCTCTTCAGTTCTCTCTCTTATTAGGATGAGAACAGTTGTAACTTTTGCCTATCGCAATCCGATAACAGCTTGCACTGCAAACGTCAGCTCCCACATCAGCCAATATCTAACGATGAAGCCTTTTCTTATGTTGCTGCTTTATTGCCAAAAAGTCACGAGAAACAATGACGTCATCTTCGATGGTCGTTGGAGACCTTTCAAGTGCTTAGGTTTCCCCGAATAAATTTTAGGAGCCCGGATTGAAATGCATTTCTATTCATCCATAGGGTTCTTCGGAGGAACACGACATTACTGATGCCGAAATAATAGGTACGTGTTTTTAATAAGTGTGAATGGGAGTATTCACGACTGGTCGTTTGTCTACACATTATCGTGTGTTTTTCAGAAAGGATAGTAAGGCCATTTAAAGAAAATTCTTTGTTTTCCGTCTTTGGATTTTTGAAAAACCTACCAGCCAGTCAGGGAAAAAAACAAGCAGACAAAAAACGCAAATATACTAACACAAGATCAACTCTTATTTGGTTTCCTTTGGAAAATAATTTTTATTTGTAATAATGTTACTAGTAACATTTTGTTTCTTTCCATAATTTTCCCTGAAAACCTACCAGCACGCGGACGGTAAACAAAGAATTTTATTTAAAGTGCCTAAACGTGTAGAATGTATGGAAAAACCCGAAGAAATGCGACATATGGCTGACAAGATACAGCGTTTTGTTCGGTAACATTTGTCGCCCATTTGTTTTATTTCCTGACAGTAGACAATTCAAATTTTGATGGAATCTATTACCCTACTTGCTACGACTCGAGTGCTGGTATGCGAAAATATTGCACCATAGATATGGAGGGATGCAGGCTTGAAATAAACGTGACCAAAAACATTGGTAAGTTAACGTTGACATAAGGTAATCTATGAGGGCGATATCGTTGTTATCTTTTGGAAGCAGTCATTCTTTATGGAGGAGAACACAATGTCGCAGGAAAGTTGCATTGCAAGAAATAGATGCACTGTGGACGTTTTTTATTCTTGTTAAGTCCTTCTCTTTTCTGCTTCGACAAAGAAACCACTCTTATCCTCCAGTAGTTTGAAAGTTCTATTTTTCCAACACATTGGCTACGTATTTAGTTTCTGTTATTTAAACGCGTTAAACTGCACAGCTTGCCTGTGTTATCAAAAGTTGCGTTTTGTATGACGTGTACAGTTTTTTATCTGAAGGTAGAGCGCACCTTGGGAACAGGTGTGCTGATTCCCAATTTTTCCCAATACTGTTCTGGTGGGTGGAGGATTATTTGAAAGCTTTTGGGTTAGAAAACTTTTTTTCTAGTCTTAGGTTTTTGAAAATCTAAAATTTTATTTTACTCCATAGAGTTAATGCAGGCATGGCGGCCCTTTTGAATTTCAAATATCGGCAAATCTTTGGTAAATCGTTTCTCCAGTATCAACGTTCGCACGGTAATGCAAGATTTTTACCTTGATGTTGAAAGAAAATCATGTTGAAAGTTACCTTTTGAGCTACACAAGTTTAAGTACTTCACTTTCGGGGCGCACAATACCTTAAAATATTTTGTTGTCAAGCTGCTATAGGAGTTACGTGTAATGAGTGTCCATTTTTCTCTAAATGTCTCGTTTATTTTTTCAAAAACTCGTAGAGTTGGTGTCTCCTAATGCAAGAGCAGCGTTTATGGTTGATGTCCGAGAAAGTTACGACTACCAAATAGAACCGGAGCATTGCTTCTACATCGGAGACGTCACGAAAAGCTGTGAAAATGATCAAAATGTGAAGAGTACGGGCAGAGTCGCCATCGACATGTGTGAAGGAATGGTATGAGAGGTCAAATATTGCATAGTACGAAATTGTATTCCGATCATGGAAAATCTAGTGACTCTGGATTCGAACCCAATCTTCTCGACACGAACCAGTGGGTTTGAATTTGCCCGAGTCCGGCTGCCGAAGTCATTTGCATTTGTCTCATCTCACAAGGTTTCTGGACTTCAGATTCATCCTTACACTGCAGACCCGTTGACCACGCTACCAGTACATAATTGCCTTGCCTACCACTGATTCCAAATATCCCTAATCGCGTGCGTCAGTTGTAAATTATTCTTGGTTGCAGGCTGGTGTTTATTGAAGATTAAGTTGTGTGATTATAAGAATAGTTGAAAATGCTATCATAATTGTCTCTCCTAAGGTCTATTCAAATGTTTGTGTTGCTTATAATCTTTTTACCTATATGCAAATATCACATCAACTGCACATCTTACTCCTCATCACACTGTCTGTGTATCTGTAATTTTTCTAGGACCATCCCAGGCTTGCCATTTCTGCATAATGATACCGACAACTGTACAGTCACGTTGTGTCTACGTCTGTCTGTATCCAACCCGCCTCTGCCTCTGTAACAGCCTTTAACTCTCGACATTTCTCTGTCCCGTCTCCTCTTTCTCCCTCAGTGTTAGGCCAGTGAGAATGGCAATGCGAAGTCAGTGACATATCTTTTTTCCCCAACAGCATGGCTCGATGGTCATCGATGACGTGCGCTATGACGTCAAACCGGTGCAGGAGGGTGAAAATCGTCAGAGTGTGCATATTGAAGTGAACGATAACCCGCTGCCAAGCAGTGTTGCCAGAGAGTTCGATCCCGATCGTGAGTAAATTACACAATCACTATCGATTGATATGATTCAATGCTCGCAATATCTTACAACAAGATGCACTTTGACGACATAGCATAATTATCCACAAGTGTCTTGGCACATATCATTGATGCATTTTATAATGCTTCGTAACAATTACACAATTGCAAATGACTGAGACATCTGCTGGTGAAGAAACCCAAAGATGGCGACAATAGCCTTGTATTGACCACTGGCAAACATTTAAACGCCTAAACATTACAATTTCGAACAAATTATACAATTCCGATGTTAAAGAAATGTACTTAAAGTTTCAGTCTTTCTAAAGTCAAAATCCCCGAATTTAAACAACAATTTTTCGTTCACGAAACTATTAATTCCTGAGGTAGAATAATATGTGCCTTGTTGAATTTTCAAAGTTGAGCGGTCATATCCCTGGGATGACGTAACTCAGACAGAATGGACCGATTTTGGAGTGGACACAGTGAGCAGCAAGATTCGGGAAAGCAGGCGAACTCGAGTCGCCGAGACCGACGGAGCGACGATGAACGTAGAACTTCTCCTTACGCTTGATTACGATTTTTACCAGAAACATAGGGACTCTTCCGTTACAAAGGCTCTGTCTTTGATAAATCAGGTGAGATTGAGTATATCTTATCCTCATCGCCTTTTGGCAACTTCCTATTCTTACCAATTCCAGGGATGTAAGATGTAGTGCTACTGACGCTATCGTCATCGCAGGCCAAACTTAAGTTTGAAATATTGTGTCATTGGAAAATTGAAATCTTGATTAACCCTGGCCATCTTTTAAATTAATTTTTTAAGGAAAGTTTTGGAATATTTGGTGGGCAGAAAACAAACTTGTGATCACATCAACACCCTTATACATTCAATTTGGTGTAATTCGCGTTTACAATGACTTTATAAAGTTTAGTAAAACCAGTCGGAAACATGTACAGTGGTTTGCGTTGAATCATTGGCAATCCGGGAACCAGACATACGGTTTAAATTGAGGAGTTGCCAACACTGTCAGGTGTAACGTCTAGGCGGTAATATCAGTCAATAGCAAAGAAATCAAAACCGCAAAAGTTGAAACATCGTCTGGAAAGAGGTGGATCGTAGTCAAAACAGCACCACTAGATCCGCACAGACAACATTTGCTAATGATGCGTTCTTGACAGTTAGGGGATATGTGTGGGTATGTGATGTTGTTTTTATCATCACGTATAAGTTATGAGTTGGCAACTCCACAAATTAGACAGTATGTCTTGTCCCTGTATTGCCAAGCTTAAACGCACTGTGATTGAAATATACGCGACTACTACACTGCCTAAATTCCTTTATTTTGAAAGAATGGGCCTATACGCGAGAAACATTCAGGATGTGTATGCTTAAAGTAAGGTTGAAATACCAGAATTTCTCTTACCCTAAGCTCTACTCTTTCTTTTTTTAATTTTGATGTTATTTTCATAATCTTTGATCTTTCATTTCTCAGGCACAATCGCTATTTTTTCACAAGAGTTTGGTAGACAGCAATATCTACATTAGCTTACACGTCATCAACGTTCAGGTCATGACCTCGCCATACCTATTGGTAAGTAATACACGATGTTTCAAATTTGCATATTATAGGTTTTTACCAGATAATTTGTTTTTCCATTGTCTCCTGCAAGTGATTTAAAAGCGGTTCGTAGCATTACAATCGTGTACATTTTACATTGCCGAAGTAATTCTGAATATTGAAATATAATTTAATCTTACAGTGGTAACGTAATCTCTGCTGAATAAAATGTCACAGTGCATGCTAAATGGTCTCTTCTACTCAAATAACCTCTTTTAAACATTTTATTCTCCATATGGTTGACAAATCATAGCATCTGCATCAGCGCCCTCATCGACAAATCCCATTTTTCTTCAAACGTTTTTGTTTCCATTTTCCTGTAATTCCTGCATAATACTGATTGCTGAGCCGATTCTTCATTCTCAGTGTCTCTCAGAAAACGCCAAATATAACTTTTACAGTAGACTTGGTTCAAGTCTGTGATTTGTGAATGTGGGGTGAACGCGATGAGTGGAGGGGAGTGGACGCGATGAGTAGGGTGAACGCTATTCAGGGGATTTCACCCGGAATCCGGCAGAAACTAAGTCACTACTGCGTAGACTCAAGGGGAACGCATTTACTCGCAAAGAAAACCCGGCATGGGTTGCTTAATTCCAAATAGTTTTGCATGAAAGAGGAGAGACACAAGAGAAACTATTACAGACGGTTTTATTTTTGTGAAAACTCACTGACTTGAACCAATTCTACTTTTACAATAATGTTCTTAAAATCTCCCTTTTATCAACAGAACCTTCACAATCTAGATCGATGGCCAGATATAAGTGCTGCTTACCTGGCCTACACTTACAATTGGGAAAACCGATTCTGGATTCCTGACGATGCCGATCCTGATCATCATGACATTGCAGTATTACTGTCCGGGTATGAGTTAACTTTTCAATATGTCAAAAATAATTTCACGACAAATTTTGTTCAAAAAAAGATAATCATACTAGTATCTTAGCGATAACGTTTTGGATACATAGCTCGTCCTACGCTGCAAAGTCGCCTTTCACTCTGTACTTGAAGCCGGTTGAAAGTGCACACATTATTTAAACGTACATTCCCTGGAATTGATGCAAGCTTAGCGGTTTAAGGTAACGTGCGCCTCGAAAGTGAAAGACTTAGAGTTTTGCTCAACCTTCCCTAAAGAAATATTTCAACCTTTCTCTTACCAAATAAAGAATAAAAATTGGGGCATCACCGTGCAAATTTTGGTACTAGAGAAGCAAATTACCCAAGATTTACAGATATTTGAAATTCAAAATGGGCGCCACACCTGTGTTAACTCGGGGGGATACAATTTTCGATTTTCGAAAAAAAACTAAGACAGGGGAAATTTTTCTGACACCAAGAGCTAGCTTGAAAATGAACCCCAACAAATGGTAGATCAGAGAGTCAGAATAACTGTTCCCGAGGCACATTGTACCTATAATAAGTTAATGTAACTACTTAATCTGTCAGAATGTGATGAAATAACATTTTTACACATAAACATACATATTTATGTTAAAATTCAACTATGAAACATAGACATGTACATTTGATTGGTTATGGCAATTCTTATGTATACGTGCCAGCAACCATAGTTTTTGAAGAAATCTTGAATTCGGCTACGTATTTGTACGTTCTGTATTTTGTATACCTTCGGTCGACCCTATCTCTGTTCTTCGTTATTTCAATAGTTTGCCTGTCGATGGGGGCGATGATGCAGATGCTATGACAACCTATAAGAGCTGTAACTCAGGTCGCACGAGTGTCGTACGGTATTCGACAGATTGCCACACCAGTGCTCTCATTACTCACACCCTCGGCCTAATGTAAGTATATAATCCTCTGATGATCGTTTCCACTGTTAGCATCATCTACAAGTACGCCACCAAGTGTTGTGATCTTGTCTCCTAACCTGCGATGACGCATCGCCCATGGAGTAATGAAAAGTAAAATTTAGATGAGTTAAGCAAGGTGTAATTGTACTTGTTTACTTGTCTTAATTGTTCATTAGTACTCACGGAATTAAGATTAAATTGCACAACTCGATGGAAAAGCAAAATATATCCATAATAACAGTTTTATTAAAATTTAAATTTAGTAACGGAGGCATGAGTACTGCATGAATATAAACTGCATGAAAACCCAATAATACTTACTGTATTAGCATGGATTATTGTCTGTATTTTAGCTGAAGAGTGCATATACAGATGAATACAGTCAATAATCCATCGCTTGTATTCAGCAAGCCTGTATTCATGTGGATTCATGTGAATTCACATGTATTATTCCATAATACAGGTAACTCATTAGTGTGAATTTATCTGTATTATTGCGTTTTCATGCAGTGTTAATGTTTATAACAATTTCAGTAAAGAAACAGGAAAAAAATTAGCCCATCATGCTTCTAATGATAATGTTGTTTTGGAAAGACTGACCTCTTATTGTCATCTTTCAACCACAGTATTATTTTGGGTCTTCCTTTGTCGCCTGTTATTTTCGATGTCTGAGAGTGGGCGATGACCTCCATATTTGACCTCGGGGATTTCATCTCCACATTTACTTCTCATTCGCAAAATTTGAATTCCTTGAGTGATTGCTCAGTCTTTGAGTAAAACACCCAGAGCAATCAATCTCAAAGGGCGTATGAGTATGGTCCCAACAAGTTAGGTTTGAAACACAAGGCAAACAGTCTCTTAGCTTGTCGAGTTTAATGTCTTTAATGATGAAATTGCTGCAAAATCAATAAAATGAATGCCTTTCTCTGTGCGATTATTTGCAATATTGCGTGATTTACAAAGCACGGATGTGTCTTTCCCTAGGCTGGGCATGTACTATGATTCGCAGAGCCCTGTTTGTGAGACCTACGACGCAGACGACCTCGCCAGAAATGGAATTATGACCGACCCAAGCAGATTGTATTTCACAGAATGCAACAGGAGAGACGTGCTCTTCTATTATCAGTAAGTTATTAACATACTCATCTACCTACCTACATAGTACCTACCTAGCTACCTCCCTCCCTCCCTCCCTACCTACCTACCTACCTACCTACCTACCTACCTGCCTGCCTTTATTCCTGCCTGCCTGCCTGCCTACCTACCCATCGACTCACTTACCTACCAACCAACCAACCAACCAACCAACCAACCAACCAACCAACCAACCTCCCTATCTAACTACCTACGCACGCAAGGTATGCACTCTTACATACATACATACATACATACATACATACATACATACATACATACATACATACATACATACATACATACATACATACATACATACATACATACATACATACATACATACATAAACAAATATTTATGTGTATCAGAAAAATGTTAGTGTGTATTCTGCCTGTTGTCTGCTTATAGAGGCAAATCTATCGCATTATATTTATTTTCCAACATTTGTGATACCTGTATCGGTTTCGTGATGGATGTGTGACTCCCATTTTTCTCCTTTTTCACAGAGACCCAACAGTGGATTGCTTTGATGATAGTCCTATCGCAGAGACCGTCATCCAAATGATGAATTATCCAACTGCCGCCGATGCCGCCTGTGCCAGGCTTTACGAACTTGATGAAACGTATTTCAGCTTACGAGCGTGCCCATGGAAATATCCTTCAGTAGGTTTAATCGAGTGATTGATTTGGTTTCTTTAAAGTGATTTGAGCATCTCGAGAAATTGCTTTATATTTGATTGGGTGACAATTTGCAACTGTTTTAATGGAAGATAAGTTTATTCTCATTTATTTATTTATTTATTTATTATTTACTAAGTTAGTTAGTCAGTTAGTCAATTAGTTAGTTATAGTTAGTTAATTAGTTATTAACTGACTGCTGTCTGTTTGCTTATTCGTTAATTTCCCCTAGAATACAGACATTAAAGTCTTTCTTCCAAAAGCCTACGACTTAAACAGCTTAGATTTAATACTGTCACTACATTATTTGCATAATTTTCTTTTTTCTCATGTAAATTGCATTTATATCTTTTGCATCATTTGTATCTCTGGTAAAATGAGTAATTACCCGTAAATACGTTTTAAAAAACTGGGTTTTCCCTTGATATTCTACAGAATGACTGCACTTTATGGTGTGAACTGCAGCATCGTGATGCCCTTGGAAAGCAAAAAGGTAAAATATGCAAACAAGAAGATGAACCGATGCCCCCTAACAGCGGCCTGAAATGCGATAAAAACAGGGTAGGTGCAGCTTTCCCTATACTTTAATGCCGAGTTTAGTCCTCTCGTAATGTGGAAATACCTTCTTTGCTTGCCTTTTGCATAACTTCTTTTTCAGTTTGGTTGTTCATTCCTCTCCTTTTCGGTTACCTTTCCACAGATATGCGATGGATCTGCTTGTGTGTGTCCGGCTGGACAAGAGTGCGGGGAACGAAGAAAAAGATCCGGTAAGCTACTGAGTTTACTGTCCTGTGGCCGTTCTTGGGATGTTTTTCTGTTCAATACTCGATGAAAATAGAATCTGCGCATGCGTCGGAGAACGTGTTCAGTGCCCTTCACTTATCAACAGTGAGTCTGGCATACTCCTCTTTTAACCCTTTGAGCGCCAAAGTCAAAATTTGTTGCCTTTATATAATGTACTCCAGTCAAATTTTTTTCCAGATTTTTGCCAATTTTTTTAATGAAAACTGTGACCAATGAAAAGTGATGTCCGTTGGGTCCAAAATTATCAGGAATATTACAGAAAAATTCACAGAAACTGGTAAAATGTTGCACTCAAAATTTTGGCAGAAAAAATACAGCCCTCAAAGGGTTAATTATGGTCCGACCTAGGGCAAGTAAAATTTTGAAAGTTAGTTCAAATCTGGCATGTGCACGACAGGAAAGTCACAACGTTATATATTAACGAAGGGTTTTGCTGGATATGTAGTCAAATATACAATATAATAAAATATTTAATACTATAATTATAAAGTAAATATCAGTTCATAAGACTTGAATTATTATAAATATACTTAACTCGTTTGATATTTGCAATCGTTTCACAGTTTTGGGTACGGATCTAAATGCAAGGTATCACAGAACGCTTTCGGTAATTACGAGAGAATCGTTTTGTTGTCGCTTTCGGCGTCAAAACGTCCACCTACCTTCAAAAATCTATGTATGTTTGAATGGCAAGACAGAACATGGATTTGACCCAAACTTATATATACTGAATAAACTGATTTCACGAAAGCCGATTTTAGGCACATTTAACTAAATGCAAATCGCGCCATTTACATTCAATAGCTTCAATCCATCCGAGATTCTACACATTCCATAAAGGCAGATACATAGACCAAATATCTGCCGATCTGGTGTGTCGGGAGCGAGTCGGTATGCTGGTTGAGATACCAAATGCTGAAACCCAGGCGCTGGTGGAAGACCTGATAACGGGAGCCACGTCCTACGATTACTTTTACATGGGATTCAGGCGGAACAGTGTGAATGACGACACGTGGGAGTTCATCAACGGTACACGAGTGAAGTATTTCAACTGGGAATCAGGTGAACCGAACGACAATGACAATGAATGTGCTGTCTTTAGGTAAACGTACTCCATAAATGCCACAGTCTTAATTTAATTCCATATAAAAATTACTCAAGAATCGAAATAATTATCCTGAACACAAATTGGTATAGACTGCAAGATCCGAGTTGTAAACTTTTTAAAGACTGCTTTCTCGTTACGTATTGAACGAGTGTAGCGAAAGGCTGGGCAAGGAAGTATAATTACAGCGAAACATGTCAACAACGAAGGCTTCTTATACATTAAGCTTTGAATTGTAGCTTTAATTAAGCTTCGCTACACTTCGCTACATTTGTTCTCATTTGCATACAACTTCCCAGTGGCACCTCATTCATGAATTAGATGCAAATTCGAACCCATGCAAGGAAAGGCATACTAGAAAATGCCCACCTCTGCTTTCTGTGAAAGATATAACGTATTGGGCCATTCACTATACTCATTAAATTATCATACACTATCAGGGAATTAAACTGTTTACCATTTCTGTAAAGAGTCAGTAATTATGTATTATAAAGCCCAATCTTCATGGTGTGCTTTTAGAAAATTCTTCTTCTCAACTATACTATAATCATCCCATTCTGATAGCATATATATATATATATATATATATATATATATATATATATATATATATATATATATATATATATATATATATATATATATATATATTTTATATATATATGTATGTATGTATATATGTATATATGTATATATTTATATATATATATATATATATATATATATATATATATATATATATATATATATATATATATATATATATATATACACTCACACACACACACACACACACTCACGTAGAGCGATTTGCTTGTCAATGCAGGTAAAGTATAGTGCTCAATGCATTTCTGCAGGGCGGTAATACTGAGAATCTAGGAACTTGCAGTTGTCACTCTACAGGTTGTGTGTTCCTCTGAGAATCTAGAATATATATACATATATTATTATATATATCTATATACATATATAATTATATATATCTATATATACACTCTGTATGTATGTATATATGTATATATGCATATGCTGTATTTTATATATAGATATAGATATATAAATATAGACATAATAGATATAGATATGTAGAGGAAATTAAAAACACAGAAAAGTATCATTAATTGTTATTTGCTGCAGTTTTAACATGATCTGTATGAATGCGCTTTCATGGTCGACATAAAGAGATGTAGGCTTAAATGGAATAAACCTTTATATTGCATTTATGTCACCGCACACTAATGTTTCATGTGAAACGTTATCGAATGCAAAACAGAGATGACATTGTGATGTCACCGCTGATGAGTCCTGAGGGAACGAAGATTACTTATTTGATGATCTTAATTCAACAAAAGACTGTAAAATTCATGCGCATTGCGGACAAATATTTTGACTCTCAAATGTTTATTTTTTTCTATCTACCACATGTGGGGTCGCTTTTAGAACACTCTAAGGGAAAAAACTTTCAGCGTCTTAATTTTTTTCGAATATCGAACATTTTATTGTTCCCAATGACAGCCATGAACGGCAGCCGTTTTGAATTTCAAATATCTGTATTAATATTAGGTCACAGACGAGGTTTTCAGGTAATTGATTCTGTGTTAGCAAACTTTGCATATTGGCTTCTGATTTGTATTCTTGATTAATTAATAAAGAGAATGGCTGAAGGTTTCTTAGAGGAAACTTGAGCAAAAGGTTTTTGAAATCTCTTACTTTGATGCGCGTACTACCTGAAATTAAAACCACATGAATTTATTTTCAGTCGTGATCATGGCTACAAGTGGTTAGACTTCAGTTGCGATGGCGGTGCCGGATTTATATGTCAGTACGGTAAGAGAGATATTTAACATACAGTCACACTAGAAACTAAGTGTTGTCGCTTGTTATCTGTGAAGAGCCAACCTCCGTTGCTCAAATATATCACGATGTTGCATCGAACCGCTTACATCATTGATGACAGATAGTGTCTGCCATCTTAAAGTCTCAGCCGTGTTACAGTGACTTGCGTTGAACCGTTGGCAATACAGGAACAAGACATACAGTCTAAACTGAGGAGTTGCCAACTCTACTGGGGTAATTATCGTCTAGTGGTAATATATATCGATCATGAAGGCAATCGACTCTGCTAAAGTTGAAACATTGCCTGGAAGGAAGTCAGACGTAGTCACCAGATCCACAGAAACAACTTTCGCAAATGATGCATTCTGGGCAGTTATCGGGATGTGTGTAGATGCGTGGTGTTATTATGACTATATGTCACCTCCTTCCAGACAATGTTTCAACTTTCTCAGAGGTGATTTCTTTATGATTGACTAATATTACCGCCTAGACAATAATTTAAAGCCTGACAGTGTTCGCACCTTAGTTTATAGACGGCATGTCGCGTTCCCGTATTGCCAATGATTTAACGCCAAACCACTGTAAATCATCTCAGACACTGCCCGGATAATTAAGATAACAGGGCAGAAATATGCGCGCAGATTTGTCATTTGCATCACTCGTATCTCAATATAATCATTCTTGGAAAATCATAGTGTGTTGTTTCATAAAATCGAATAGTACCGTTTGTTTAAATAATTTGTAAGGGGTAACATTTGGATGCCAGCGCTTGTATGAATGCCAGAGCATATCGTATCGTAACATCAGGGTCATTTATTCTTGATAATATACAAGAAATAAGCTCATTTACAAGTTTCTTTACAGTGGTTTGCGCTGAGCCGTTGGCAATGCGGAAACTAGATATACTTTCTATATTGAAGTTGCCAAAACATTTCCCAATGGTTCAACACAAACCACTACAGTATTTCGTCCATCAGGGATAATGCACAAAGTATATATAAAGAGGCATAAACGTTGCTTATTAACTTGTACTTTGGTGTTTCTCGTGACATACACTATATAGATTGTTACTTCGAAGTCGGCTGGTGCAAACATGGTTCTATCAGCAACTCCACCGGAACAACGTGCGTGTGCTTGTGTGATCCCGGATGGCATGGAGACTTTTGCGAGAGTATGTATACGACGTAAAGGTTGAAGAAATATTTCCCCTTAATATTGTACAAGTTGTATCATGCCAGATTAACGTGAAACATTGACTTTGTGAAATTGTCGTAATATATATCAAGTATCCACATGTGCGGTTTTTTTTTGAGCGGAAGCACTTCTATTTGATGTTTATGGGTAGACGTCCAAGCTTTAGCGCTTTCTAGCTCTACGTGTGAACTGTGCATCCTGATTTGAGGTAAGACACAGACTGTGACCTCGAGGAAGCATTTAGTTTCAAGAGTATATGAAGTGTGAGTGGCTCTCTTTTTATCACAGTAATGGATAAGAGGGGAACATCAACTTTCGAAGAGGCTCCAACACACCTGAATTTTGTGGACGGTACAGCTCACTGCTCTAACTCGGCCAGAGCCAAACTACCTAGCATTTCTGACGAAGAAGCGTACAACGGTTTTATCGACTTCCTCGTAGACAACAGATTTTTGGGTGAAACCTATTATGTTGACCTGACACTAGTTGACGGTCTTTGGGTTGACAGCAACTACAAGACACCGAGAAAGACTTTCTGGGGGCCCGGGGAACCTTTACCAGGCAAACAGTGTGTGACTATCGGGTAGGTTAAGACAATAACGATAAATGGTGCTTTGGAAACCTTGCGATCAGTGAATGGTCAGCGATACTACGATAACTCATTGTATATTTCAGTAAACTGTCGCGCTTTTTTCCGTGCCTCTTAAATTACCCGCAGAATTAATATGAAGTCAGTCCTACACGAAATCATATTTCACGCAACGTTGACAAATTCAGGCTCCGCCCGAATACCGGATATATTGAGAAAATACCATCGGTTCCTAAAGCCGCGCGCTAAATTACGGGCGATGTGTGAACAAAACACGTCAATGGACGAACAACAGTATGTATGAAATCCTTGTCTTATCACTTCATTATTTAATGTTCGAACTAAAGTAAATGAATTTTCTGTTTATCTGTAAATGTACGTATCCTTGCTCATTTTCAGTTCTTGTGACGGGTTTGTGTGGAGATCTGCTGACTGTGCTGAACTTCACAGAGTTGCATGTGAATTTAGTAAGTATAACCAGTCCTGTTTTTATTCGTCTGTTGGCATACATCTGTCGTTCCGTCCATTCATCTATTCCCATATTCATCTTCTGCTTGAATAAAAAATTCATTTTTATTTTTCGTTCTGTATACAGACTTATTTGCAGAGTAAAAGTTAATAAACATATAAAATTGAATATAAATACTGAAATCGTATATAAAGTGTACGTTCTACTGATTGAACAGCAGAAGAGTCGTTCGTCTTTGCATTAAGTCGACTGTAGATTTCGGGGGACGACTGTTACCCAGGCACGCAGCTCTACCCTGTAAGTGTAATATGGGTAATATGACAGCCCTATATTGGTTGACGTAATCTTTCTTTGCAGAGTGCAGCCAGACTACTGAAGACTGGTGCAAATACGGCGACATTGTCCTCAATGACGGTGTATGTGAGTGTCAGTGTCATGAGGGCGCCATTGGAAAACACTGTGACGGTAATTATTCTCCTGTTATCCTGAACAAGATAAGCGCTGATAAAGCGCAACCAGGATTTCTGCAATAGTTTTGGAAATAAGAGTATGAAAAAGAAACGTACATGTTCATTTTAAGGTGGATTAGCCAAACTACGATGTGGGATGAGGTAGGGCCCAGTAAGGTAGTTATAAATTGAGTTGAGAACAAGAGCAACTTTCATCATCAAAAGTGAAAGTTTATAGAATACATAGCTTGATGTCGGCGCAAGTTGTCTACATTTTAGTCAACTTCAGTAAAGTTGACGTTAACCCAGAACCATGTTCTTATATCATTTATGTTGTGTTTTGTTCAGGGGATATAAAGTGCACTATAAACATGGTTGACGGCACTGTGTCATGGCAAACATATTATTAAAACATAAACTTATCGTTAGCTCAAGCAGCATTTTGGCATTTAATATGAAAGACGACGAGCGACAGGGAGTTTCAGATTCCCGCTGCCAGGCTTCATCAGGGTCCTGTCAGTTATGTTAGAGCATAAAGTAACCAACAGTCTGTAAACTAAAGCTGACCTCGCCAATTTTATTGATAGTTCTTTTTATTGATAGACTTACATTTCCTTCTTCGAGCGAAAGTATGTCCATCAAACACACCGCAACAATGACATTGAAAAGAAGAATGCAATCTGTAACGTGACATTAATATTAGAATGTTTCAGGAATAATTACATAATTTATTTATTAATTGTTTGTTCGATCGTTTTGATTAAAGCATCACTTGAAAGCTAGATGAATGTTTACACACTATATGTTGTGCAATAAAGTTGTGTCCCGTTTCTGTATCTATTTATTGCTATTAAATTTTAGAATTCGACTACGATGATCTGTTGAACAAGACAATTCTGTTTTACGAGATCCAGCGCTCTGGCTATCAACCACCGACGAACAGAATAGCCTGGAGAGCAGACGCACATTTGACTGATGTAGGACAGTATGGGGAAGACCTTACTGGTGGTTGGTACGACGGTAAGCAAAGCGAAAAACCCCTGGCAGTGCGCTCTAATTTTGTTTTAATATTTATTACTCAACACTTAGCATTTAATTGTTTTCGCGATTGGATAACGGTTATAATGCTGTATTAGTGAACAACCGCTAAACTGACCTACATTTTTAATACAGACGTAGAACAGGTAATATACCTTAATCAATCTTCTTGTAGATTTTAAATGTCGATAGCATGAACGTGAACTTCATGAACATTGTAGGTTTCTACGAGAGAGAGAGAGAGAGAGAGAGAGAGAGAGAGAGAGAGAGAGAGAGAGAGAGAGAGAGAGAGAGAGAGAGAGAGAGAGAGAGATGACAAGTATAAACAGACACTGATTTTTTTTCTTGTGCAACAGCCGGAAACTACGTCAAGTTTGCGCTTACGACCAGTGAAAATGTGTGGAAGCTTGCCTGGGGTCTGATTGAGTTCAAATCATCGTACGAAAACGCCAACCAACTAGAGTGGATGTACGACTGTCTGAAGTGGGGCGTGGATTTTCTACTGAAAATGCACGTAGAACCAAATACTCTTTACGCTCAGGTAAGAACCATAGGTGCCTAGCAAGCTGGACTATAACCGAGGTTTTCAAATAAAAATATATCTTTTATTCAAAAGGAGTTTTTTGAATGTATGTAACAGTTAAAATAAAAGTTGCTGCGTCGATTATTCTAGGTTTAATCTCTTCATCAAATAGTCACTCTCTACAAACATGCACTATACTACCTTCTTTGTTTTATCAGGTTGGTGATGTCAGCTTTGCTAAAGCTACATGGCAGCGTCCCGAAAACAACACAGAGGGAGTGCGAGTTGGACTCCCACTGAATACCACACATCCCGGAAGTGACGTAGCAGGATTAACAGCAGCCGCGCTCGCGTCCTCGTATTTGGCCTTCAAGGACAAAAGTAAGAATTATGACATCAGTAATTTTGTTATTTTATTACTAAAATACAAAAAGTTGCTGTTCCTAGTTTATCTAGCAAGGAAAACATTAGCCGAAGAAAGAGTTAGCAGAAAAAACCTGACTGTATGAGGTTGTACTATCGCCCTCAAGCGGAAGTAACCATTTTGAAACACATGTGGAAAAGAGGTTCAAATTATTTCTCGGGAGGGCGCACACACATTCTGTTACGTGAACATGAGATCATTACCCAAATCGGGTAATAGTCTGACTTAAATTGATATGTTGATCGTTTTCTGAACTTTCCCAAGCTAAGTAAGGTCACATTTAGTTTGTATCCATCATAATCTATCCGGATTACGTTTTTGTCATCCGGACAGCGGCCATACTTTGCTCAACAGAAAACAAGTTATTCTCTATGTCAGAAAATGCCAAGACATTTTGACCGGTTGACCTCGCTGTTAATTTTATGCAGGAAATTACATAACAATGCTTGGTCGAATGACGCAGTGCCTTGAGGGTGGGATCGCCAGTGGTATATGGGGAGGAGTGCCTTCCCGATGGTGATAAGTGGTGCAGATTACCGACGCCTAGGTGACTGGCGTATACGCGTGCCAAAAGACACCTATGGTTGATTTCCTGTTGACCAGTCGGATGGCAGAGTTGCAAATACCTGGACTGAACCATTTGGTTTTTTGTGGGTGTCGGTGGTACTTTGACAATAAAAGTAAAGATGCACATATATTGAGTTTATTGTCTTGTTTATGAGCGGCCAGTATTTCCAACAGCATAAATTATGTGCATTTGCCCTTGAAGAAATAAATAATTTTCGAATAAAACATCGCGAATGTAACTACATTCCTTAAGCTCGACGTACACTTAAGTGCCCCAAAGAACCATGAAATCGCCCGACTTTCGATTGAAGAGATGAGTTTTGCCAAACCGCGTATACAGAAAAAGTGGCAGATGACTTTATTTTTAGAATCATAGACAGTATAGCGAGATGTAAAAAATGTGAAACAGGCTCCCCACCTAACTATCCTAAATGTTTTCGTGTCGAGTTTGTGTTTGATTCGTTTCGAAAATGTGTTCCTACATTCTTATCCGATTGTTTGTGTTAATGAAATGTTTGTTTCGCTTTGGATATATGTAGAGAAGTTTGGATTAGTGTGTACGGTAATGTTTTGTTTGTGTGGGGAAAGCTTATGGCGAGACGCAGCCGGACCTATGTTGTTACAAAAGTTGATATATAGTCGCCCTTTGACGCTTGCGTTTCGAAACCCGAGTGTGGTTTCTCATCAGTCGCAGTGTAGATTCTTTCCTTAGTTTGTGTTTGTGAAAATTTATTTTAATGCATTTTAGTGGTCATCAATTGTTGTTTATTTCCGATATTGATGTTATGATGTTCATCTTGCATTTAACGATCAAATCCATCTTTTTCACTTCAATCAAAATTTACCGATATAAAACGAAACATATTACTAGTACATATGAATTTAACGTTCCTTTATTTCAGATCTAAAGAGAGTTACAGGACAGGTTGTTGTAGAAAATTAAAAGTTGATGTTTACAATCTGTTGTATGTCGCGCTACTTCGTCGTTCCTGTTCACGTCAGCCATGTTTCAGCAAGAGTTATTAAAGTGAATTCAAACTTACGATATTGTCCGTGTAATAATTATCCACCAGAACATCGGGACGGTGACCAGAATTAGTAAATTGGCTCCATTCCTTTTCTGAACTGCGGTAAATTGTGCTGAAATAATCCTGTTTAGACTGTATACACTCGACACGATGCGATCGACAACTTGATCAGCTGTTGTAAACAAAAATGTATCAATGCGCTCAGACCAGCAGCAGAATATAAAAACATAGTCTCTTCGAAATACTTACAAAAACTAATAAAATTTATTTATTTTTAATTACCTTTTACATAAATATACGGTCATGGGCATATGATAAATCGGTTATCCCACGATATCAGCGCTTGGTTGGGACGTATTGCCACTCGTGAGGGTGCGCTCCGCATCACAATTGTCTTCGACTCGTGTGATGCGGCTCGCACCCTAACTCATGGCAATACGTCCCAACCAAGCGCTGATATCGTGGGATAACCTCATAATGCTACGTTCATCGCTCGAACCATTTCTAATTCCAACATACAAATTACACAGGAAAGGAACATAACCACACCTTGTGGTGTACAACACGGTCAATGTTATAGAGGTTAATTTGTTTCTATTGTTTTACTGAAGATCAAACATACGCGGATGAACTACTTGTCCACGCTAGAGACGTCTACAGCTTCGCGTTCAACTACCGTGCGATCTGGTCCGACAGCTTACCAGTTCTAAGCTACGTGTAAGTACCAAGAATTATATGTCAAAAAGGCATTACAACGAGGCTATAGGGAAAAAACGGCATCATTAGCTCGATACGTATATTTCTTTCAAGCATAGCTGTTCTACAGTACCGTACAGCTAGCGTTTCAGCAATGTTTACGCTGATCGCATATCGGCGTACGCTATCATTAAGGTACTTTGAGCATATAATCAACAATATTAGATGGATGTCTAAAACGTGATCATAGGATCCTTTCGCTGAGTTTCTCCGACAGCTTGGTGAGCTAAGGGTATTGGACCAAATCTATAAAATTTAAAATGTACAGGGGAATCTTGAACTTCTGGACGAAATGGTCGCTGAAAAATATAGAAACGGACTGTCTCATCCTTTTCAAACTGCAGGAGTGGTTCATACGGAGATGATCTGACAAATGCTGCAATCTGGATGTATAACGCAACTGGCGAGACTCAATATCTACAAGATGCTGAAGCTTTGTACAATGAATTCCAGTTAAACTTCGTAGAGCCAATATTCAGTTGGTCCAAAGTGGCCGTTCCTGCCCAGGTATGAATGATTTTCTTTGCGTTATTTCTCGCCACATTTGGTGGCAATGAATCAAATTGTGTATTACCCCGTGCTATGGGTTATACTGTGATACCTCCTTTTAACGAGAGGGCAAGCCGTTTTATACCCTTATTCATACACATTCGATTTTATTCAGAATATCTCTCATGTGTAAAGTCTAGACATGCAAACAAGTGGCATGGTTTTCAAACATAATTTATAGAGCACTATATGACTTAAATATGCCGAGACCCTTTTGAAAAAACAAATCAATTTACTGCTGTTCAGCTAATACTTCTTAATCTTATCTGAACAACCGTAACAAAATTATTTCTGTCAATTTTTTTATTGATGTTTGGTTTCAGATAATGCTTTATCTCCATACGGGCAATACTACATACTTGGAAAAAGTAGAAGGAACGCTTGACCTGTGGTTTAGCACATATTACACACCGAAGGGCCTGGCAAGGATCACCGAGAACAGGTCCTTGAAAAGATCGGGTAAGTTGCGTGATATTGTGATATTTCGATGTAGGGATAAAAAACAGTAATTTCCTTACTTTCAACTTCACATACAGAATCGGGAAAGAAAGCCATTTCACTGAACAGCGCATACCCAAAGTCGTGTGATTTTGTGACATCAATTTGTGGTGAAATACATGCATGAAGTGGTATCAGAAGCTTTCAAACACAGAAATATTAATTAATCTCGTCAAGAAAACCGCCATTATGATAATTTTTACTGTTTATTTTGTAGCGGATATGAGTTTTCTAGCGTTAATCTGTGTGCACCACGGAATCCATCCGCAAGAATACTTCGATTTCGCCAAAGGTCAAATTGATTTTGCGCTTGGGTCATCCGGAAGGAGTTTCGTCGCCGGATATGGTCACAACCCGCCGGAGAAAGTTCACCATCAGGCAAGGTAATCTCAAAATTGTTGTCTTAGCCTGATTTTTTATAAGCTTTATTTAACTCCGATAGAAACATGTATTATTTTTCAAAATGGACATTGCTGTGATTAAAAAAAACACATTTGGATTTTCCCCGTAGCTGTTGTAAATAATTAAATTAAATAAAATATGATCTATTGTCGTCAAAAAGTCCGTTTTGGCAAGGCCTATATTTTTTGATCCTTTAATCTTTTTTCCTACTCACCAGTTCATGTCCAGAAATGCATTTAGTATGTGATGACGAGGCGAGGCATTCCGAGGAGCCCAACCCTCATATTCTCTGGGGTGGTTTTGTTGGTGGACCGGACAGGTACGATCGCTTCTTCGACCACAGGAAGAACTGGGCCCAAAGTGAAGCTGGGATCAACGTCTCTGGACTACAAAGTGCTGTGGCAGGTACGGTAGGAGTCCCGCCATTTCCCGCTAATGTTCCATTTCACATGGCACACATGATATAATGTTCAAGGCTACCTGTGACGTTGACTTTTGTCTGAAAAACCGCGATTAACAAATTCAACAGTCGCGCCTCGAAAATGAAAGACAAACTTTTGCTCAAAACTTTCATCAAACAAACTTTAAACCACATTGTCGTTCAAAATCAATAATAATACTCGTGGTCACCGTGCAAATTTTGGTATTAGAGAACCACATTACCCAAAGATGTTTTATTGAGATTTGAAAATTAAAATGGCCGCCATCCCCTTGTGGGGGAAAATAAATTTTCCGATTTGCACAAAACTAAGCCGGTAAAAATTTTTTAGTCCATAACCTTCAAAATAAGCACCCTCATACGGTAGCCCAAAGAATTACTTTAAAAGTTTGAGAGTCTGAATATCTGTGCCCTAATCAAAATCTGATTCGAGTGGAGATTAAAGTACACTTCCTATGAATACTAACTACAAGAGTCTTCCTTTGGTCCTCTCCCAATGCGTTCTTTTCCTACCCGTGACGACAAGGTACCACGATAAGTGCGAAACTCTGCATATGTTTAAGAAATTTCCATCCTGGCATAACAATTTATGACGTTTTAGGGAAGAGTACACTTTTTGTAACTAATTTACTGATACTGTATAACTTAATGTAAATCTTAATAAGGTCCTTCTGGCCGAGTAAAGCGTGCACTGTTATGTCAGTACGGGCAAATGTAAAGGAAACTTTTCAGAGATACGCAATTTTATGACTACATTACTTCAATACAATAAAAGGAAAATTACCTCTGAAACAGAGGTTTTCCGGTCTCTACATATCCACCAGTTTCTCCCAAAATGCCCTTCCGATCGTTCAGAAACAAGAGACAGATCACCGTTTAATAACGATGGCAGAATGACACCTATTCTTTTAGACTAAGTAAATCGTCTTCAATAAAAGTATCTTGGTTTTAAATTACTAATTTACTTTTAAAAGGCAAAATGCCATTCGAACCCCCTTCTTCCTAATACTATGTAATGCCTTCTCACACGGTACCACTTCTTTCATTCTATTTCTATTTGCAGCCTTGGCTTACTTCCAGAGTCATGGACTGTGGGGTACTTGGTAAGGGGGAACGCATCCCAGGGATCAACTCTCTGTTATATACAAATAAATTGGATTAAACTCTTGCCTACGATGACAAGCATGGAAATTTATAAAGCCTTTTCTTATTATCTTAGACTGACATACTTGAATCAATCTTCCCAGAATGTTTATTCTGTTACTGTACCTATATGTTGATAACAATTAACGATATTAAATACATAAGATGCTGCATAAAAATACAATCCAGTCTCAGTGTTCATTTTTTATAAAATAAATATTGTGTAAAGTTTGTTTGATTTCCTCTATATGGGAACATTATTTTGCTTGTATTTGTTTCTTCCCTTCTGTGCTTTGTTTTGGTTTTATTTTGTCTTGTGATGGTGTTCGTTTGGTTTTGTTATTTCTTGGTATATCATGATAAAGATAAGACGTATCAGGTTGGATAATTGGTCTTAAATTGAGCATCGTCTGCTAGTGGAGTCCGTGGAACAACCAAAGGATGTTGTTTCAAGCGACTTTTCGTGTGACATAAGTGACAGCGTTACACTTTCTGTAGATACACACTGCAGAAATTCAACGTCACATTGCAACTGACGTTCAGATTCAAAGTTCCTGCCACAGCTGGCGGTGACGATGACTAAGAGTGGCGATTTCCGAATTATTTACTCCGCAATACTTTAACGTCCAAGGCATGGGTTCGGCGTCAGGTTGTCTTGCTAGGAAATTTATTTACTAGATTACGATTTCAATGGAAAACAAAAGGCTATGACACCTCCATAATCCTCTTACAGACAAGAACAAAGTCGATCCCTGGGATCGAGTCCCCTTCCTTTAACATGAGAGAAAATGCCGAGAGAGTTTGACCGGTTGACCTCGCTGTTAATTTTATGCAGAAAATTACAATAACAATGCTTGGTCGAATGACGCAGTGCCTTGAGGGTGGGATCGCCAGTGGTATAGGGGGAGGAGTACCTTCCCGATGGTGATAAGTGGTGCGGATTACCGTCGCCTAGGTGACTGGCGTTGCAAATACCTGGACTGAACCCACGCGTGGACTGAACCATTTGGTTTTTTTTGGGTGTCGATGGTACTTTGACAATAAAAGTAAAGATGCACAGATATCGAGTTTATTGTCTTGTTTATGAGCGGCCAGTATTTCCAACAGCATGAATTACGTGCATTTGCCCTAGAAGAAATAAATAATTTCGAATAAAACATCGCGAATATAACCACATTCCTTAAGCTCGACGTACCCAAAGAACCATGAAATCGCCCGACTTTCGATTGAAGAGATGAGTTTTGCCAAACCGCGTATACAGAAAAAGTGGCAGATGACTTTATTTTTAGAATCATAGACAGTATAGCGAGATGTAAAAAATGTGAAAGAGGCTCCCCATCTAACTATCCTAAATGTTTTTGTGTCGAGTTTGTGTTTGATTCGTTTCGAAAATGTAGTTCCTACATTCTTATCCGATTGTGTGTGTTAATGAAAATGTTTGTTTCGCTTTGGATATTTGTAGAGAAGTTTGGATTAGTGTGTACGGTAATGTTTTGTTTGTGTGGGGAAAGCTTATGGCGAGACGCAGCCGGACCTATATTGTTACAAAAGTTGATAGAGTCGCCCTTTGACGCTTGCGTTTCGAAACCCGAGTGTGGTTTCTTATCAGTCGCAGTGTAGATTCTTTCCTTAGTTTGTGTTTGTGAAAATTTATTTTAATGCATTTCAGTGGTCTTGCTGTTCGATTAGCGAGGCAAGTATATTAATTTTTGGTCACGTTTTGAGTCCGTTTGGTGGTTCGGTTTGTTTGTTCTATGTTTGTTTACTTCGGTAAATTTTGTTCTGACTGGTGAGTCTTTTAGATTTTTGCGGACTCGGTTTGTGAATTTTTAGGCAATAAGTACCACTGGGGGTACGGATTTTATGTTTATTGGATCAAGATACTCACAAGTATCCTGGTTGATGTGCTTGTTCTCGTACATTTTGATTCATAGTTCGTTTACTTTGTTTACTGTTTTTTCTGGCTTGTTGTGTATAATACTGAGTGTTGCGTAATTGCCTTTCGCATTCGAGTACGTAATCGTTTGTGTTGACAATGACGAAAACCCGACCCTTGTCGAGGGTTTTTTTCCCCGAAATTTGTCTATTGTTTGCAAGCTGGTTTATCGCGATTCTTTTAGCACGCGACATGTTTTGTTTCCTTGTTTGAAAGGGTATCTCTAGAAGTGCGAGTTTAGCAGCTTCAGATAGCTTTCAAGTTTTTGGTGTTTGTTGTTTGTGGAGCCCAATTTGACTTTTCTTTGAATTTGTGTTGTTGCGATTGTTTGTGTCTCACGATGTAGCGTAGTCACATTTTACGACTTTATTTGTTGAAATCCTGAGGTGGTTTTATTCTGTTTGGTTTTGTTGGCGTCCGAATTAATTTTAAGGCCTTTGCCTAGTACTATTTTTCGGAGTTTCATAGTTTGAGCGATGATAGGTTGTTGTTGAATTTCATGTTGTTGTCGGCTTTTCTTTGGAAATAGCTGATTTATTTCCACGGCCATTTTTTCTGTCACGTTATTTTTATGTGTACGATTTTTGTTATTTCTTTTAAGTGTTTGTGTGTTCTATGTCATTTTATGGGGTTTTTTTTGGGTAGTTCTCTTTTTGGAGTGTTTGGTGGCCCTGAAAAGGGCCGCTTGGTATGGGTTTTTGTTAAAGCTTGGCGCGTTTGTTTTGGCGATGAGCCTATAGCTTTTTTACGCTTCTTTTCGCCGATTCGATGTGCTTGGTAAGTAGGTGTTTGCCACCTTCTTGTCACTGTGTGTGCGTACATGGACAGTCTGCGTAGCCCTTGAATGTGGTCTCGATTTTGATCAAACCATGGAGGTACCTCCATGATCAAACTTACAATTTAGGAGTATATATCAAAACTGATAAATGATTTATGTTTTCACATGGGTTCACAAAAGTTTCGCCCCGGTGTTCATTTTTGGCCCAGGAATTCCATCTACCCACCCTTTACAGAGTAGTAAGCTTATGGGCAAGTAAATATGGATGCGCCGGTGCGATTCAACGATCAACCTCTATATCGCATCGAAAGTCAACAATTTTACGGCACGGACTATGATTTTATAAGTTTATACACAGTCCCTCGTGGATAGAGAGACTGTGGTTTATATAAAAATTATAAGGCGCGGGGTATTATATATTGACTGATTACTGTAGCTTTAGATAGGCTACATTCAGGACGGGCAGCGACGGGCAGTAATTAGTAGGCAAAACCACGGTCCCTCCACAGAGGGACCGTGGCAAAACAGGTGGTTTTCACCGTGGGCAGAACTCGGTGCAATGATACTGAACATTAATAGTTAGCCTGTCACCTTGAAGGTAATGCTGTAGGTGAAACAAGTAAGCTTACTTCAAACGCACGATGGTACAAACATTCCTACCTCCATGGTACAAACAACACCACAAGTGAAACGTACACATAGAAATACACGCGTTCCTACGTTGTGCCCACCCGGGCCACGCGATTAAAATATGACTGATACTGCTGGATAGTGTTAATTGGGTCGGTAAACAGTCAACTAATAGTTTAATTGACTACCTGGGTGATTGGCAGGTCGTGTCCAACGACGCATATGCAAAGCAGGCCAAAAGACAAAAGCCCCCAAAGTTATTGACAGCTGGCCAGGGGTCACCATGAATACGTAATAAAGCTTCACTACGCAGAAACTGCGTAGTCAAGCCCTTCTAACCGGTCAAACTCTCTCGGCATTTTCCGGCATGCTTTAAGATGAGATAAGATAGGAGATGAGATATGATAAGATAAATAGAAATTCATTAAATCCCTTAGAGGGCTATTAAATGCCTGCTTGACAAACGTTACAAACAAAATATTCAAAGGGAATAAAACGTGAAAACAACGACGAAAACGAAAATGGCTGCTCAATTTCCACAATTAAAATTTGTGTTAAAAAGACTAACAGCTTATGGGATAAAAGAGTTGCGTACCGCTTAGTACGAACTACCGGTGGCCTAAGGCCGCCGTTTCTAACAAAGCGTTTGTCGACAAGTTTTGAAGTAAAAGATTAGTCTTGTGGTCAGAACAAGGTTTAGTTTGTTTTCAAGTGAGTCCTGGCAGATAAGGTCAACTTGTAGATGTGAAATTCCGATGACTATTTCTCTATGACTTTAAGTCTTTAAGTCTTTATGACTTTGTCAAGCCTAGTTTACTCTTGCTTCGAGATATTACGACCCCAGCAGACAATACGGTAACTTAGTACACTGCTGATAACGGCATTATAAAATAAAGAAAGAAAATACGTTTGAAATCGAAGTTGGAAAACATTTTAAAGATGGTCATACCAGTTTCGTCTCAATTCTAACTCGATAAAATGACTTGAAGATTGAAGGCACGAGACTGCAGATATTATCGGGGTCTAATTTCATTCGGAAATTACATTGATTTATTTTTTGATGTGGATAATATTTGAATTTTTATTCGTTCTTACCTAAAACTTAACATGTATCATCTAATTCCATAAATCTGGAGCGGTTTGATCAGGCTACTCCCCACCCCACCCCTCCCCACCCGTTTTAAATATCGATTTGTAACTCAGTACCCGGGACGCTTACCCGAATAAATAGTAACTTCCTTTTGAAAAAGCTGTATAGACATTGTTTCATTTGGCGTCGAAAAATGGTCATGCAGAATTGTTTCAATCGGAAAGACGGAAAATGTATACTGCATTCTTTACAGAGAGAGCTGAGTATGACGACAAGTGTGCCATGATATCTTTATATCAAAAAATATTTTATAGGGTGATGAACTGCAACAGGGGAGCATGTATATTTCATAAATGTCCATGAGTTATGTAATGTGTTATTAAGTGGATGCACATGAACTATTTCACAAAACCATTTTTGGAGCATAAACAACTTTATTCTGATTAACAAATAAATTTTGAGATTCAGGACTTTGATATTAACTGATAAAAATATCCACTTACACTTGGACGGCTCCTGATAAATTTGTGTACATTTGCCATGTCTCTTTGACATTCTGCCAATACAAATTAAGGTGTTAATGGATGGAACTCAAATTTCCACAGTATTTCAACCTATAAAAGCACTGCCATTCATAAAGCAGATGATACATTACTCTCTCAGCCACCATTGATTGACGTCTAACAGCAGAAATTACGGTCAATTTGGTTTAGGAAGTAATTAGGGACAATTTTCTGTATTCAAAGCAAATCTCTCATATTGAAGAAGTCTGCAATCTCTGATGATGTCCAAATGTCTAAAATTCATGATACAGACATAATATAGAGACAGGTTTGACAAGATTATAATACATTTCTTTAAAGGAATGAAGAGCTTTATAAGGATGAACGTAAACTCTGTTTAGGTTAATAAGTCTAAACATTACACCACTTACAGCCCCTTATCTGTAGCTCTTTTTGTGTTTTAGTATATTTTACTTCGGTTGGCATTTATTATGTATAGCTTTGGACAATTCTATACGACCGCAACCGCAAGGTTTTCACAGTATAGCCTTTACATTATACATGTTTGTGCATGGCTAGTTTTTAACATCTATAAAGCGTTCACTTGTCGAACCGTACAGTTTAGAATACAACGAACACAAACATGCGTCAATGGAGTTTCTTGTAAAATACTTAAAAGAGGTGAAACAAGTATTAATAGGCGTCACAATACTATGAATTATAAATGCATAAATGACTTAAACCACAAAAAGACTTTGAAAAAATACAGCAAAGGATTCAAAAGAACACGTGATATATTATTTCTAAAGGAAAATGTTGTGTTTGGTTTCTTTTAGGGAATTAAGTTGTCAAAATCATTAAGCTGACCCCGTAGGTAAACACAATAACATCCTAGCGGCAACATGTATTAATGGTTAAACGATACAAGCTGAGCACTGTTTCAGATCTACCGACATGTCGTTGTTTATCGAAAATCTTAATAATATATCGATTGAGCTTGTTAAAGATACCAACATCTATATAAAATCTGAAGCCATGCATTTGTCATTCTTCATCATTAGTAATTTGACAACTGTTTGTAAAATATGCTTTTGTGAAACACACAACATCTACGAAATTTTTCAATATAATTTCAAATGTGTTCGTCCGGTTATATTGCTAGATGAGTTTACTTGCTCCATTTTCTTTGCATGTATAATTGTCGGTATGAAAACTCACACTGTATACGTCTTCCAGAATCTCACTTTTCTCAGAGCTCCGTGTTACTCCAGTCTATCGATCGGCAGAACCAACCCGTCCCGCCTTCTTTCCCTTTCTGTCATAATAGAAAGCATAAACAAAAATGTGAGCAGTAAATAAATTTCATGAGAAAATATACAAAAATGGCTTTGAACTCAGTGTCATTTTTATATTCTATGCACAAAGGGCACATGCTACAGCAAGCTTTAATAACAGACATGAACCTTTTATGAAACATTAAAATAAGTAAAAGACTGTCTGTCTGTCTGTCTGTCTCTGTCTGTCTGTCTGTCTGTCTGTCTGTATGTCTGTCTGTCTGTCTCCTATATAATTCGGAAATCTTAATGGGTAAAACCTTGGTCAATACCTGTTTGGTAGAGCATTTTACGGTAAAAACTGTTGAAGAATAACGGACATACGGCATCCAGTCGCCTAGCGGAGAGGCAACAGACAAAACCGCTCGGCTAAATCCCCACTCTCAATAAAGAGTGGTTCAATAACCGGGCTAAGTTGTTACCTTTTTCTGCCTGCGACCGTTCCACATGTTGTAGAGTTCTGAAGCAAATTCAATGTTTATGACACTCGATACATGCGATCATCATTGCCTTTATTTAGTAGATAATGGAAATGAAAGCCTCCTCAAGGTCTGGAATTATATAGGAAGATTGTACGCTACTTACTTCTTAACACAAACGACGATGACGATGATAACGATCATGGCAAACACAGAGCCGAGAACAGCGCCAACAATTATCCATGTCTCAGAACCTAAAACAATTGAGGTGAGACGTTATCCAATCAGAAAATTTCTATGGTCAAGATAACACATTACTAACTCGTAACGTATGTCCGGAATTCAGTAATACCAGCACTATGAAAACTTCATTGAGGATGATCGGTAAGTGTACATTTTTGGGGAAGAAACACAACATAATGTATGGTTTAGGTGTCCTCCCAACACAATTCTTACTGAATTCAGTAGAACTCAGCCAAATTGTAATACGCGTAATAAAGAATAATGTGAATACCAGCACTTTGAAGTCTCTATATATGACGATGTTTACCCTTTCCTTAGGGTAAAGTGTGTCAATAAAGCAGTATCACTGTCAGCACTTGTTTAAAATGGAACCTACAAACATTACATTGTATGATGTATTACTAAACGTGGACGCTACTCAGCAATAAAGTGCCTTTTGCATTGCAGGAAAGAAATCTTATGTAAACTTGCATAAAGGATGATCGGTAAGTGTACATTCTTGGGGAAGAAACACAACATAATGTATGGTTTAGGTGTCCTCCCAACACAAGCTGTAGTGACTATTAATCATTGTTTTTACACAGTGAGGTATAATACTGTGATTACATACCTTTCTCGCAGGCTGGGTCATCAAGTTCATAGCATTCACCATCTACAATACAAATATCCGTCTGTAAAATGGAAAGGCACATAAAGTGTTATAGGCACATAGTAATATTTCTTTCTCATGAAGATTTGACAAAAAATTTCATCAAAGACATCAAAGCCATAAAGAGCGAAAAAAATGTATTACTTGCGTAAGGCTACTTTAAATTCTCATAAAATGCTAAATACTCGGTGAATAAGCATTGTCCTTTCCATGTCATTCAAAGCATCAACTGGTTCTACTTTGATAATACGTAGACTTAAAACACCACGAAGACTTACAACACCACCATTTACCATGCATATACCTCTTAAAACCTTTTTCAGCTAAAATAAGCTGCAGTGATGACGGAATGATTAGCAACGAAACAAAGTGAAATTTTGAAAAGTCTATTACCCTTCGAGAACAAAACCCGTGAGTTCCGTTGCATACGTCACAATTAGCGTCGTAGATGATTGCCAGAACTTGGGCACTTTCCAAAGTACCATCGTTGCTGATAGACACCAAGGCACCAACTGGCTGAGGGGCGCCATCGGCGTCCCTGCGTCGTCTGCTGCCAACTTCGATAGGACATCGCACTTCTTCGTATGTTGCGTATGTAGCAGCGACCGTCTCCGTGTTCTCCCCGATAGTGAAGTTAGAGTCCGATATCTTGTTGAATTAAGGCAGAAACAACAAGTTGTTCCAGTGAATCACAAACATTTACCAATAATCAAGTTGATTGCCGTAAAACGTCATCAGGCCCAAGACTCGATAAATCGAAAGCGGCTTCGGTAATTTTGGCGATTAAATGAAGTCGTTTTGTTCTCAGATGTGGAATTTGTGAGTCTCACCCAGAGACACCAATGGAAACAAAGTACTGTATGTGGCGTGCTGATTTGGGATGATCATACCACATAATGACTGGATCATTGACAAAGCTGGTATTTTCTTTATGTCGGATGTAATGTGTGCATAGCATTGCCGGTAATTCTAATATAATGAGTTCATCAGGCTCTGTATCGCCCATGTTATTTTTGCATATTGTCATTGTCGGTAATTCTAATATCGCCCATTGGATATGATTTTACTGTTCTGCCATATTCTAATTCTTGTCGCATAGAATAGACTGTTATTGCTTATCAGAACGTATATCTTTTGAAAAATGGGTAGCGAAATTTACAGAAAATCATTGGAAAGCAACAACAAAATTGCCAACTGCCATCAAGCACACCTTCAATTCAGTCTAATAGGTTCGAAATCTCTGAACTCTTCACGAAGACAGATATTTCCTAGCGTCGCTTCTTTGAAATGCTCTTACATGCAAATACAAAAGGGTACACATATCATGCATACCTCTACAGGAGTCACGTGACAGGTCAAAACGTCAGATTCTACGAAGTTGTCACCGTAGATAGACACGTGATCGGTGCAATTCTCTTCGCTTGAGTCGCACAAGCCTCCCACTCCTGAGCTGTAGATTTGCGGCGCTTCCTGTAAATTTGTTGAGCAGTCTGTCCCGCCAAATCCTTCGGAACACGTGCAGATACCATCGACGCAGTTTCCGTTACCACTACAGTCTGATGGACATATCATGCCCAGTATCGACCTAGGCGGTCCAACTGTCCCACCAGAGCTGCCACTTGCTTCCCAGTAGGTAGTGTTTTTAGTCAACACCTCTTCACACTGGGCAGTCATTAAGTCTCTTGAGACTGTTGCTTGAGACAAGTCGTCTAAAACCTAGTTGAGTATACCGTTACAGAAAAGGTGAATGAGTCACAGAAAGTATTCAGGGGAAAGGGAAAGCAGCACAAAACAATAACGTAAGGAGGATTGACGAGGATCGACAACCCTATAAATTCAACTGCCACAACTTGACAACTTTTCGACAGATCCGATTTCAAGAGCACTTCTGTATGATACTATTAGGTGAGACAGATGTGAGAGATCAGCATCAGCTCTTTGCCATGCAATAATACAAGTCTTACTCCTACCTGAATATCAACGGTGCATGCATTTATAAACTCGTCGACTTCACTCTCATCAAGAGCATCTGCACAACTTCTGCCAATTTCGGAGTCCTTTATTTGCCTGACGCATTCAGCATTAGCATCATCCTCTGTTATTCCTGATGGAGTTGGCCAACTTGGAATCTTAAGAGGTGACAAAATGATATAAATTGGACACTATCTATACCACAGAAATAATACGTGCTAGTTTTAATGCTAAATTACTCACTCTCTATTCGTACAGTGGAATGCCTACGATAACAAATAGTTGTCATCAGTGTTTGCTATTAACGTCAGTGAGCTATGTATGTTCGCCGTTATACATTCCTTTGCTTATCACCAGCAAAGTCAAGTAGCTGTGCTTTAAGGTTGTTCATAAACGATTGTTAATGTACACACTTTTGAGTTCTTAAGTTTTTTGTAACATTACCTCGAACTGGAAATTCTCATCATACTCGAAACTTAAGTCATCTTCCGATGCTGATATTTCACGCTTTTGAACCTTCACGTTTTGTCGTCTTCTTCTCGCGAGTTCTACCAGTATATAAGTGAGGTCACAGGAATAAGCAGTGCAACGTCCTTGTACCTGACCAGAATCAAATGCCCGTCCATTATCCTTGCCTATTTCGCACTCTTCCTCCGGCCCGGTATTATCCGCGTTTGCACTACAACTGCAATACACCTGGCTTAAATTACTCTGTTCAAATGCGCTAAGCTCACCATAGAAGAGATTTTGTCCTTCTTGTACCCTGTTTACAAAATGAATAAATCAGTGACAATAAATTGCCATAACAAATGTATTACATTTTTTTCATGTAACCGCATCAACATTTGCTATATAATTCCGTAAAAATCCACCGTCCTCACATACAGGCCGAATGAACTGAACAATCCCCAAATAACATCAGTCAAACCCTGTAACACCCCCTCTGCAACGTTAACTTCAGAGGGCATCCGCTCGGAAACTTGGTCTCACAATGTCTTGTTCTCATGCTGGAGCGCTGCAATTGTTGTTTTGTTTTCAATTTCGTTCGGTCCTTGCATATAATTTAAGTGTAAACTATCGACTTCTGGCATCAATAAAAACATGTGAAAAAAAGATATTGCAAAATTTACTGTAAATACCTCCATGAATTTGAAAAGTCATGCTGAGTTTCCCATCGGTTCGAAGGAGGAGAGTGTATCTTTTGGGTTGCACCAACAGGACCATGAAGTAAGTCATTGCTGTAATCGTTATCGTAACTTCCACATAAGCCCAAATTCTCCCATCCAAAGTCGTCAGATCCAGGAGACAAGTACAGATGAAGAAAATATGTACCCCATATTTCCAAATAGGCACCAGTTGGGAAGTAGATCTAAAGTTACGTCAGGTAAAAGTGATGGCGTTAACGGCGTCAGTCTTCAGTTTTGTACTCACGTGGTTGTCCAGCTTGGTGGATTTACTGGAAAACCCGATATGTACGTAGAAGCAATCTTGCCATTAAAAACTAAAATTATTGCTCAGAAAATTTGGCGTGAATCTTTACTTCACTTAATTTGTGAAATCTTTAAACCTTTCCAACCTATAAAGACCAGAAGCCCGTGTGCTAGAAGAAACTCACTGATACTGATATAAATTTGCAAGATCAGATTTCATTATTTTATCTAGGCGTGTAAACCAACGCATACTACATTAACTATCCACGAACATTATTGAAATTTAATCTTACAAGTGAATGCAGTCTCGGTTCACTCCGACCAGCGGAAAACACCCAGTCAAAACTTATAACATGGTGCACTCTTAAAATGAGACAACGCATCACCGATAGTGATTGGTGGCCTCGGTCAGCAGGTGAGGATTCTTATCCTTTGCTAGGAATAAGTGTTAGTGGTGTAAATAAATCGTTCGCAAACTACGGATAAAGTGGCCAACCACGTTCACGGACAAATTACACAGTATAATTGTTCTTAATAATAGTTTTTACTCTTACCTTATATATTCTTCCGCTATTTCGCCTCACTAGTCTAAATCCTGGAGTCATAGCTCCATTGACGATAATCTTGATGACTAGTGGTCTGTATGTTCGCCAGTAGGAATACCTTCGCCCTCGCCAATTATAGTAAACAAGCCATGCGTAGGCAATTTTGCATCTATCAATTATTATTATGTCGTCTCCGGCTCTAGCGGCAACGCCACAGTTACAGGCCACGCTTCCACAGGGTGTCAGTCGTGTTTGTACCTGCATACGCCAGAAAATAAAGAACGTGTACCTCTCCGGGCCCAAAGACAGAAAATTATCAACCTGATAACACAGATGCAAGGACAAATTGTCTCCCGTCTCAGAGGAAGGTAATTGAAAATTTATATAATACATCATTTGCCATGTTCCATGAACCTAAAGAGTTATCTTTTTTGTGAAACATTATGCAATAGCAGCAATTTACTATTCAAACACTGTCATTTTTCAATGTTGACCACGGCAAGTATATCGTATTGTCGTATGTCGGAAAAAAAAGAGGAAAACAGTTGGTGTAATTTTTAAAACTGACATCAAAGTCTAAATGTAAGAATGCATTCAATGAGCCATTACCTCCAAGGGGAGAAATGCGTGTCGATAGAAGATGTATTCACCGGGTAGGTAAACGTCAAAATATCTGAAACAAAAAAAATAAAAAAAACTTCAAGAATGATACTCCGTACATGCTCGTATTATAGTGCTTTATCTAATTTATGAATTTGAAAGAACAAACGTAAAACTGTTGAGACATTAAAGTTGATATAATTGATTTTACAATCAGTACACGTCAACATAACAGCGGAGTTTCACAAAGGTATTCAATTACAACACCGTGGCGTTGAACCTTTGATGAACTATAATGACTTTTTATATATTTGGCCATCCTAATGCTTGATTAATGTTAAAGATGAATTTAAGCTGTTTTTCGAGATAGTGAAATTTGGAGAAGGTTTGAATTGGGTGTTAATTTTATGAAAACGATAATGACTGTGTGGGGCTTCGTTCTTCACTTCCGTTTACTTCATTGATTAAGTACAAACTTGTAAAACAGTTCAAAGTACTGATAATGTGCTTACTGTCCGTCGAATGTGACGTAATGAGGGTCACCCGTACCACTACATTTTCGTGACCTCCTATCTCGATCGTGCGTTCGAATCTGTGTCAGAAAATACAGCAAACTTGTCTTATGTGTTAACAACTAGAGTACTGGCAGACTGAAAGTAAGCATGCATTGTGTTTACATTCAACATTCTGTTTTTGTCATTTTACAAAGGAGTTAAAAACATGGAAAGATTTCCATAGGTCTTTGTGGTTGGATTGGCGTACAGTACGGTAAGTTAACAATGAAGGTATTGAGTACGCTACGAGAAACTTCATATCTTTTGAATTGATACCTCAATCACGACCTTAAGCAGCAAAAAGGTGCTCACGAAGGGGGTCATGATCGCTGCTACCCTTTTGCAATAAGTCACAGAAAGAAATGAATGTCTGAATATCCAGACTGCTATGATCGAAGAAGAACAATGATTATGCAAAATGCTAAAATATGGCAGATCAAACTAGGTGATCCCAAACTTTCTGTTATTGTAAATTTCATACTTGTTAATCTTAAAAGGTACATTTATATCTCTCTTTGTATAATGTTCCATACTTTATTGGCTTCTGTAATGTAAAAATATTTTCTCAGATTTAATGAGACATGTGTATTTAAATCTTTTTGATAACTCGAATAAAAACAGCTTTTTTTCGTGTCTTGTAAAAGTGTTGGTTGTTTCTGTTCATCATAACTCAATGTTATCGCGAAGATGCAAGTGCTGTCGCTCGTGCAATATACTGGTTCCATGTAGATGTCCACAGTGTAACAGTGAACCTCAATCGGTGCCCAACAGCATATCTAAGATGGCGATTTTAAACTCTCGTTCCAGAAAGAAGCGAACAAAACGCTTATAATTTTTTTTTTCAAAACTGCAACTAATGCATTTGTATACAAATTACGTAATACCATATGGAGTATGAAGTTGATTGCATATTGTTGAGTGATTTGGTCTGCACAGTACTGTGATTTATGTCGTGCCACCCATTAAATGATGCAAGTAGTCATAAACTTCTAGCCAAGTGTAAAATGTCGGTACATACCAGAACTGTCTCATTAATGTGGTAACCGTTCCATAAAACAGCTTCTTGGGTGCTAATTGGCATAAATTTCAAATACACATCACCATCGCCATCGCTGAAGAAGTCTCTCCTTGCTTTCACTCGCACGGTAAAGGGACCATTCGGTTTATCAGATGTCATGGTAGTTCCACATTCCTGCTGCACGACAACGTCCACATAGCTACCGAATTGGCCAGATCTCTGTGTAACAGTGACTGGTATCTGTACTTTACAGTTCGGTGTACACAAAAAGGGCACCGTGGGTACCAAATCGAAGGACGCTATGCCAGCGAATCTGAAAGCAATAATTATCGGTTTTGTTTTAGATTTGTTGTGTGAAACGGTGACTCTGAGAGAGGATATCAACATTTGAATTGTCAACGATAATGTTTTTAACAAGTCATGTATAGGTTTCCTCATCTGATGTATTTTCTTCCCACATTATTATTTTGCATACACGACTTAATATACGCTATTTGAGTACATACTGTTCATTATTTACTACTGACAATCGTTTGAGAAAACAAATTAAAATGAAATCACACTAGCAAACTAGGACAAGAAAAGTAAAACGACAATAATAACAAAAAAAAAATTCAACGAAAGTAAAACCGGTAAAGAATTACATTAAAAAGTGTTTAAAAAAAGCCACAACAACAATACAGTAAAAACAATTAAATGCATATTAGGAATGACTAACAGCTGCAATCGGCCTAGAGTAGCCTAAGCGAACTGTGAAGTTTGAAATTTAAGTCGTCGCATAAACGCACAAGTTGCCTGCACCAGTCAGCAGGCCTCCGGTGTAATTGTGTGAAGAATTGCCGCGTTTAAGGCAATGTCCAAACCCTCTGGATTTAAATTTGCCAATTTTTCTTAACGCCGGTGTTCCCTACTACACGACCGAAATTTTCAAAACTGTTGGTATAAGTGACATATCATACCGCACATTATAGGCTTCCGCAACGCTCGACTCACTCGTAGACAGTCTTACACAGTATTAATGATTGAAACTTGTAATTAATTTAAATCAACGCAAACATTCCTTCAGTCTGACTTTAGAGCCACCAAAATTTGATTTTAAAATAAAAGGACCACGTACGTCAGCATTACATTATATACCAGTACTGTTGGCAACATTTTTGTTTGGTTTCCTCAGCGGCGTATATGGATTTTAGCGGGCTATATGTTTTAAAGGATTTAAGCCAGAGAGCTCACGGAATGGTGAAAACTGTAACAACATGATGAAGAATGTATCACATAGCCTTCGAAGGGAAATTAGCTGGAGAAGGCTTGTCAGAGTCACAGAGTAGAAAATATTGTAAGTATTTCGACAGAATGCGAAAAAGGAGCGGAATTTAATGCGCAGTAAAGGGAAGGTATATGAAAATAACTTTGAGTGCGATCATAATGTGACATGAAATACAAGGGTCTCTTAATTGCATGAACATCTTTGAAGATTTTCCTGGCACGTTTATTCACCCACTTAACCAGTAGAAGACAAATGGGAACAAATATCCCAGAAGCTAAATGTTTGAGTAATCCTTTTAAGCACAGAGTAGTAAATGCCAGGCAGCCGAATATGCGTCGGGCAGAAAGTCGCCAATTTCTTTGGTCGATTTGGCATTAATCAATATACTGACTGCTCAACATATAGGACCCTGGCTTCTTTTTGTAGTTTCGATTCTTGCCAACACCAGTCAATTTTGATGGTTGTGCTCTGAATAACAGCGTGATATTAGAAATACCAGACAAATATTGTTGTATTATGTATATTGAATTCCCTTAAACTTTTAAACCCTTTGTCATTAAATACGTGAATTTTTCATTTGGGTCGAACTCACATCATATATCAGCCAGTCACCTAGCGGAGAAGTTACAGACAGAACAGCTCGGCCAAAGTTGAATGATATCTAAGTCCCCTGGTGCTCGGCATGTTTTCTATGAATTTGCTAACTAATGAAACCACGCGTACGATTGAGGTGATTTAACAAAACGTCGGTGCTTGCCTCCGTACGTTTTGTGTGGCACAAATATAAAGTCATTACTGTTGCCACATATATATCGTATTCATCTTTTTTAGAGATTAATCGGACAGCCTGAAGACTATGACCTTCCCCTGTAGGCCACGTCGTAAAATAAATCTTTCGTGAGCAGATGTTTTAATGCGATTCAACTATATTGCCCCCACTTGATCATAAATCATGTTTATCACAACAAGGCGTTAAGAGTGAGTCCTGAAATGTTTTCTGTAAGACAGGAATTAATTGACAAGACGTACTGTGCATTCTTCATCTAATGTTTTCATTTGCAAGCTGCATTATTTTGACATCTCCGAAGAGCAAATAATTGACGCTTCCTACTACAAACAAGGGCGACACTTCAAGCGATACGAGGAAAGCTTATCAACTAAAAAGCTCTATAAACGAATATGTTAGATACTGTCGAGGAAGTTTCGACAGACACCGGATCTGTAAGATAAGACTTTTGGTGATAGCGCTATTCCAACTTGGAAATCCAGTCTAACCTTGGTGCAATGGATTGCCGAGAGAAATAACGTTGAATGAATCAATAAAACTCTGGACTCACGTAACGTTAGTTGAAAAGTCCTGTCGCGGAACAGAGGTCGACGGGTCGTACGACCTCAACAACTACACCACAAAGACGAAATGTTTTCAAACAGGCACGTGCGAAATATAGACAACGCCTAAATGATCAGATGACACCAAATCCCAGCTCCTATTGGACAAAGAGTGACAGGAGGCGTGGCCTACATAACTTTATGAAATGATAAAGTACTAACCTTGAGCAAGTGAAATGAAATACTCACTTAGAATCAACCGCGCCTGCCCCTGTCTTACATTAATTTGTGCAGCCCTGAAGTTTAGATCCAAAGTTATTAGTATTACAACTCACTGAGTATAAAATGGTAATACAATGGAGTATGTCTAACACAAGATAGTGGTTTCAAAAAGAAAACCAGAATATACATTAGATAAATGTGACTTCATGATTTTTCATTTTGAATAACACAATAGTAACAAGCTATAAGCTATATCATAGTCATCAGTTCAAGAATGATAGTGACAAACGCGATGTAATATGATATTCAACTGGTCCAATAACCATTTTCATTCAAGGTAATACATTACCAGGTTCAAGGACGTTTGTAATTTACAAAGTTAAGTAGGACCATCCTGAACAACTAATAGTAAGTGGTGGTACCAGGTTTCCGGAATGGGTAAGCGTATCCATGCTACACCCGTCAGTATTGTCTCAAAATCGTCAAAATTGTATAAAGTGATACGGTATATGAATCACTGTAGTAAGTCAAAGCGAGGAATGCTGTCGCTAATCATTTGTGTGACCGAAGTGTCGCATTTGGCCACAATGTTATCATATCTATTATACAACTTTTTGAAAGTCCTCACTCGTCTTTTTGGTATGTACCCCTTTCTCATTAGTTTTGATGCCAATAAGCTGTGTCTTACTTGAAAATCAGCGTAGGAATTACAAGCTCTACAATGTCTGAGAAGTTGAGAAACATATACACCATAAGCAGGTGCAGACGGAATATTACTTGACAAGTGGGGATTATTGTAATTTCAAATTCGAAATCACCCCTTTTTGTCATACAGCTTAGTGTGTAGCCCATTAGTACCTACTTGTAAGAACAGATCGAAATAGGAAGTTGACTTTTCACCCTCGGTGATGTAAGTAATTTATATGTCTGGATTGTTTAGACCACAGAGTGGCAACACTTGCATGCCCTTTGTTCCATGGTCGTCTCGGTAGACTATTGGCTTTCATATTAAAATGAGCTTCAAAGGTGTTAAACTTTTTGGAGGTTTTGTTTGTGGTTGATAATTACACGAGATTATGCGAAAAATACGACGAGATGGCATCGTGCTGCCAGTCGCGTAGCAACCATAGTTACTTTGTGAGCTCTCAGGCCAGAAACACTGCTTCACGCCAATCAAAACATGACACGCCAGCAGTTTCATAAACTTGTCCTTCTTTGACGAACGTGTAAAAGACGGTATGACTGACCGTAAAACATTGTGTAAAACCAGACAGTATCGATAAAAGACTTTCAAATTTGGTTCAAACACACTAATTATATAATCATAAAAATATGGGAGGAATTTTTAAAACGGTAAAACTCACTTTCATGAAGCTCAAAACACTCCCGTTTTCGCCAGCACGTCAATTCCGCACAGCACCACACGACAACAACAACACAAACTTTGCCGAACATACTTTCGCTTAACAATTTGCGAAAATCCGAAAATTACCGAAGGATGCATGGTCGGTACTCTTCGGAAAAGAGAGGCGAGAGCAACCTGAGGCGAGGCGAACATGGATGGGTTACGTAACCGCTTCACGCCTTAAACAATACCCGTTGCCACTCTGTCCATGTTCCTCTGTGTTTAGACTAATGAGACCATTAATATATGTGCGTGTTGTTAAAACGCATTGCGAGATTTTTAAGCAAGAAACGCATACAGCTCAGCACAGATAGACAACAAACAATGGTGATGTTCATTTCATGGTGACATTCATTTCACCAAACCAAAGGGCCTTTAAGAACCACGAGGCAGCATATAAGAAACCTTGCGGTTGAAATGTGACTCAAACAATTTCGACACATTCCGTTTACACTATCTTCGTTCATGACTCTTTTCGCTTCCATACCAAACATTCCCTGAAGAAATGTTATTCATGCTAAACAGCCAAGTGTAGGCATAGACATTGGGTATCATGATAATGAACATGGGCTAAAAATACTGCACTTTCGATAATGTTCGTTTATCCTTTCCTATTCAATCAAAACCCATTATATGCACTTCAGTTGAGCTCTGTGCATTTAGCAAGTTCAATGTAAGTATACGAGAGCTGTCGTGCGCATTAGCGGAAAGTAATAAAAATGTTTAGTGTCATTAAGATTTTTTTATAGGTAGTTTAAAGTAAACATGAACATAAATTTTAAATCTGGTCCAGCTCAGCCTCATTTTCAAATAATTCTACTTGAATAAATTATATTTATAGATGCATGCAATGTATACATAACTGCCAGGTTTCAGACCTGGGATCCCATTCTTCCTTCCAAGTATGACTGTTCCATCGTTGATCTAGCTGGCGAGTCATAATGAATCTCATCAAACACAACGTCATCATCGATGAACCATTCGAAGTGCATAGACACGCATCGGACCGAAGAGTGATAATCGATATCACAGTGAAAGCGAATCTCAGTAGCGGTTTCACTGTAAGACAGGGACACCTCTGCAATATTAAGGAAAGTGCAGCTAACATCTCAAAGATACACTTTAACCAAACAACATTTAATAAGAAAGTTTTATTAAAGACATATATGTTACTCCTCGACCATTTGCCCAATATTTGTGGAAATGGCCATTCAATACTTTACTTATGGAAATGTCTGATCAAACGTTTATCACTTAAGAACACTGACGCTTCATAATGACAAATTAACTTAGAGCTAATGAAAACGATCGAGTATACTTCAATCCGACTTTCTCAAGCGAAAGTAAATGCGTCCTCCTAAATCTGAAAAGGTAGTCAACTTACGTGTTGGTGTGGTCAACTGGGGCCCTGGTGTTGAAGTATACCAGTCGTCTGACCAGTCATCATAGTCAGTACCGTAATACCATGTTGTAGACCAACCTGTTTGCTGACAGCAAACTCCAGATGTACATAGGAAAAAGAACAGAAGCTTTCCTGTCGTTGGCATCCTGATGACTGTTGGTAGTGTTGGCAAGCATGATATCTCTACAAAAGTGATAATGAGGCTGTATTTACATCATTGGTCGCCTTGGCAATTGGGTAAATATTTTCCTTAAATATTTTCGAAATTCGGATTAATAGATACTCTCTACTTTGAATTATGCGTCACTTACATGAAAGTTCATGAAAAAAATGTTTTCACATAATGCATAAATCTGGGAAAAAGCAGTTCAAGGTAATTTGCGGGCAAATGACTGTTTTTGGTCCGTCATGTCACAGAACACTGTCGAAAAAGAACATCGTAGCGAGAAGTTCTATAATTGGGATGTTTACCTTACGCTTCTTTCTTATCTATGCTTTGTTCTGTATTGCTTTTCATATGAATAAGAATGGAGCATGGTCTGAGTGACTGGTCACTGTGTACTACTTCGAATGGCTGAGTTGGTTTCTGCCGAGTTGATCAGGTCTCCTATTTACACTGAAAGACTTCAGTTGAAGCTATTGACTTCCGCCCCGATAGAGAATCATGTTTATTCAATTAAAAAGGTAGAGGGCTAAACATATTCTGTCGCAATATTATCGACCAATATGACAAGCACTTCGATCAGTAGGTGTAGTGAAACAGGATCACTAAAACCTTTACCCTGGACAACCCTGAATGACTTCACTGCTGATATATTGTAAGGCCAGAGTTGCCGAAAAATTAGTTCTCGCGTAATGCAGATTAAACTCTATACACAACTTCTCGACCTTTGGCACGAACGAAATGTTTCTTGTTAATTGTTATTAAAATTATCTACTAACGAAAGATAACTTGTATCTGAAGTTGAAATATTTTTGATATGTAGTAGAACAGACTTAATTGTCTCATCAGATATAATAATAACACGCCTGCCACCATATCCCGTCTGATGACCTTAAATACACTTGTCGCGCGGGTCTGCATGGGTGATGGAGTCTTTAGAAATTTCTGGCGTTCAGCCATCGTCTTACAAATTTAAAATCACGACACAGCTATGTCACTATGGTTACATATAAACAAATATTAAGTTATAATGAAGGGCAAAATAAGACATTAAAATATCTGTACTTTTAAGCATAATGATGGACCGTAAGAGTAGAAAAGACATAGATCAGTCAACTTAGACAGGATTTTTGTAGTCTTGAAAATAATAGAAAAATGATGTCAAAGGTTTCTACCCTCAGTTATAATGAATGAAAAGCTGAAATGTGTTACGTGAAAAGACATGAACCCAGTATCATAAACTTTAACCAGTAGCCAAGAGCTCTGGAATTCATATATGGACCGATCATTTCGTTATATGCCTTGCATGTGGATATGATAAGAACTCTTTGAAGTTAACGTCTATCATGTTCATAATTAGGAACGATAGTGAGAAAATCGTACCTTTGAAAAAGCAATCGATATTTTTTACTCTTCTGTTGACAAAATGTTGTTTTACTGCCGTGCACACAGTGTACAAGGAACTGCCTAATGTTTAATAATTAACACGGTCATTTCCCGCCTCAGTCAGCACGACCATGGTATACAACAGAGTATTACATTTTCCATAAAGTATTACGTTTTCAAAGTTGAAATAAGTAGCTATGCTCATTAACACACCCCAAGTGAATAGTGCGTGTCTTTGCAAACGATGCTTCTTTACCAACTTTTTATACAGGTACCGCGAGAGGAAGAGGGAAATAACTGTTTGTGCGCACAGTTTCATTCATCAACGCAACTATTTTTATTGGTAACATTCGTACAATGTGACATGTACTTCACAAAGACCTAATTGATCCTTGGAGAAGGTGGTCAGAAGGAGACTCTGATACCAGTTGAGAGACAACGAGTACTTCAAAGAGTCTGGGGGCAATAACCCAGTCGCTGGCCACAATTTGCCTTTGAATGGGTGTGAGTTCAACGTTTAACATGTTTATCTCGCTTCCAGTGCCATTCTGACTTCAATGTTCCTCTGAAGAAAACCGGATATCTATTCTACTGTTATGGACCATCGTTGTGTCTAAAAGTACAGTTTATTGTCTGTGAATGTGTAAGACTGGTAACCATAGTGACATAACTGTGTCGTCATTTTGGGTTCGTAATACGATGGCTTTCTGCCAGAAATTTCTGAAGAATCCAACCGCGCAGACTAGGGAGATGAGTGCATTGAAGGTCATCAGAAGGATATGATGTACCGAGCCAGAACTGTTCCGAGTCATGATACTAAGGTTCTAGGTAAGACAACTAAGTCTCTTCTCCATAATAAAAATGTTTGATTTCAGACAAAAATTTACAAGAAACATTTCTTCATTCATGTCAAATGTCGAACATTCGTCTGCAGAGTATGAAGATCTACATTGCCCGAGGAACCAATTTTTCAACAACTTTGGCCTTACAGTATCTAAGGAGTGAATTCATTCAGGGTTATCCATTTAAGGTTCTAGCTTCACTACATCTATTCATCACAGGTCGATAATATTGCGACCCAGACATATGCCATATGTATGACGCAAAGAGTTGGTCGTGACTAAAGAAACAATGATCGTTCAGTTTTCAACGAATGCCAAACGGCGAATGCTTTGTTGCTGTTGTTGTTAAAAGGCAGTCTAATCAATGCTACATTTCAAACAGTCACGATACAATCCAAATATTCAACACGACAGAGCACGCACGATGCGTTTCTTTCTTCTGTTTACCTTAACGGGACAATTAAAATATCCCAAATTGTCCCATTTCAGTGGATGTGAAAGCTTAAAGGGCCATTATTTGTAACTTTTGACCATTTTTTACCTCGGAAAATTCCATGTTGGAGGCTCATATTTGTTGCAAAATTTGTTTACGAAGAAACAAACATGATTAGTGAGGTTATAGCCATATAAAACTGCTAATTTTTGTTCAAACGTGTTGCCCTTCCGAGCTCATTTGTTGAGGTCTGACACGCTCAGCGTGCCGGGGAGAACGCAGATATGGTGACACCGCGATCACGCGAGATGTACAAGTTCACGTTTATTACGGGATCAAAACAACATTGCATCGTGGATTGCCAGGCATCTGGCTACGCAACGTGCTCGGACAATGACTACGACGTAAGTACTGGGCATAAGTAACGAATATTTATTTTGAAATTGCTGTAAATGGCTCGCGCAGGTGCAGAAGAATGCCTACGTTGCAATCCGCGTGTCAACAGAGTTTGTATTTCTGTCCGGACAAAAATTGAAATTTTCGTTGTAAAATCACATGTTATTTAGTTGTAGGGCACGTAATGTTTCCGAATAATATGCGATTCTCTGTTATTTGACAGGCTATTCAACATGAGCCGGTGATCATTACAATCAAAACTAACGGAAAAATCGCCAGGAGATACAGCTAATTTGTAATTATTTGAAATAAAAATGATGTCTTCTTGTTTCATTTAAAAGTGCCCACACTTTGTTTATGCTGTCATTACGTCAGATTTGTCATCGCATTGTATGAAAATTGCTTGTGACTCCATGGTTGAATAAACCATAAAAGGGATATCACATCTTGACTTCATGACAATTGTCGTTCAGAAATTAAACAAGCTGCAGACTGTTTTGTCCACCAAAGAATTGCTCTCGAGCTTGAATAATGGTGTTCATCAACCCGTCGACAGTACCACTTGAATTGATAAGACGCCAGAAAGCACGATGCTTTATTGTTATTGGCAGACCATTCGTATAGCGTGTGTGGGAGATCTACATTTTTGAGGCAGATCTCGAAAGGACATTCCATTTTAGGATAAAGACCAGGAGGAGATATCAAAATTTACATTTCATATACTAGCATAAAAGAATTCCTTGCATCACATTATGATATGTTGTAATTGAACTTGGATGAGACATACAGGATTGCCATTAGATGAAAATTTTAAAATTTACTAATAACACCGTGCATCACATACAAAAGTGGAATCTTTTATAGGTGGGAAGGCGAATTCAGATCAAGAGTAGATAAAATGAAGTCAGGGTTCGAAAGAATATTGATATTTCACATTGAACTTCATACCTTTGCGTTATTTGCCGTAGCCTAAATCATGGAAATATATAGTTAGCTACAGATATCCACAGTAAAAGATATGAAACATAAAAATATACACAAAGCTCTTGAGGACTGAAGACACACGGATAGCGATTGTACACAAGACCATCCTTTTCTGTTTGCTTGTGTTGAAAGAATTACATCAATACTGTTAGCATAAAAGCTGTTACTGCATACTGTTGATGTTACTTGACGATAATAACTACAAGCTGAGATGTTGTATGCCACCAAATGTCACTATGGTCATTTTTCATATGCTGATGCTCTGTATTGCGTGTCTACTAAGTTCAGTGACATAAGATATCATTGCATATCAATGAAGTGATACGCCCTGTTTCTTTTGAATATGAAAAAATGACCAGCTTGTCTCTCTTTCAATTGAATATTTGCATATGAAAAATATGAATCGACCTGTTGACTTGCAGAAGAAAGCCTGATACGGCCTATCGGACTACTCCCAAATGCTGGCGCTCTAATTATAACAAACCAGAGGTGCCCGTCAATGATTTTGACTGCGATGTTAGGTCCGATCTCCGAGAGCGGGAGGTTTGAAGCATACGGAAGTGTGGACAAAGTAAGTAAAACACGCGTGTCGATACCTGATTCACGTGCTGCCGATTCAAATTCACTCCTATAGGAGAACCAAGGAAAAAGCAGGGCACCAAACTGACAAGTCGATGACGTCGACCTTCTGTTCCGTCCGTGCATGCATTTAGACGTGCAGACGACAAGCAAGACTACTATCAATGACCGGCTAATCATGATAAATGTGTTTGAAAAAGGGCAATAAAAAACCACCACATTTACATGTCTCTTTATCTTACATAGTTTTCGTCATCTGACATATTTTATGGTTTTCATGAGACACCAGTAAGGTGGTCACTATAACAACGACCTTGCTTTTCCACCAATGCGACCCGACTAAGAGCTGATATCGAGGGATAACCTCATATTATTGAATGAATATTGTCAGGTGTTAGTTTGAATGTGAGTAACATTTCATTGAAGGATATTTGGATACATATATTTTCATATTCTCCCAATCTGTCATTTTGTTCGTTTTTGTGTCGTTCCTCTTTTTTGAGTTTTTGTTTCGATTTGTCAGTTTGCCCTTTTTTGCCACAGTCGTATGATAATCCCATTAACTGTACTAATTGCGATAAATGACCGGTTGGAAATCGTTTTTTACCGATGAACTAAAGAAAAGCTACCGTAGTTTCCAGTGATTTGAAATATAGCTGGTGGTATGAGTGCCTTTGTGACGAGGATGTAAACACCATTTTAATTTGCGACTTGACGCTAGAACACATGAAAGTGATCCTAGTCAGATCGATGGAAAGGTGTATTACATTGGTCGAAGAGAGGTCGGATGAAGAGTAAGTTTTGAGCGTATAAGAACATCCATGATGTGTTCATCTAAAGATCAAAACACTGTCCCTGATAAACTACAATAGCTAGCATTGGTATTGCATGAAGGTCCTTCGGAATAGAAGGTCCTAGCGAATATATGTATCGTCCAATGGAATCACATGAAATAAATTTTCTACAAAACAACCTACCCGAAGCATAAACAATTTATTCTGATTACTGAATATAAAAAACTTCACGAGTTAGTTGAAAAACTGTTACAAATTCCCTTTTAAACTTGGACGGGCATGATTGGCCTTTGCATGTTTTCTAACGCATCACACAGCTTAAGAAATTAACGGGTGGAAAATCAAACACCAACAGATTTAAACATTAGAAATTCTGTGAAGATAATGATACATCACTCACTAGGTTACCATCTAATATATCATGTTCACACTCTTTAAACTGACTTAGATATGATTTAGATAAAATACAGAATTTACGACCCTTGAAGTTTTGGACGGAATGTATTACGACATTTCGTAGATTTAGACACGACCTCTCAATCTGCCATCAATTTTAACTTCCCATCGATGCTGAAACTTCTGACATTCGTGGCACAGACATTCTAAAGATAGCCTTAATGACAAAAGATTCAAGATTTTGCCTGTACTGCGTTCAGCCGAAGTGCAATCGAATTTATCGTGAAAAGACTTAATTCATAAAGTCTGAACAGCTTCTTGATGTGTAACAACAGAAAGTATTATGATTGAACACGATTGGAAGTAATTTGGGATAATAGGATAGTGAACTAATTCGGTATAATCTGCAAATGGAAGCTCATCTGCTTTTGTTTTTAGGCAATACACTTTTTCTATGAGCCACTTTTGAGAAATTTGAAAAATATGAAGATCAAACTCCTAAATTAGTTCCAATCGTGTTATTGAATAAATGACTTAAATCACCGAAAAGTTCAAAAAGTGAAAAATATTTTGATGGATTTCACATTATCATGGACATATTTGATGTATCAATTCCAAAGGAAATATTTTTTTTATTCTGGGAGTTAAATGGTCAAATCGTTAAGCCGAGTAATATCTCCATGGCAAACATACGTTCAAATTGCTGTGATTGGTCCATGCAAAACGGCGACAATAGTTATGAAGACACTATTGTTCGGCATTTACAGATCTGTCGCTGTTGATAGGAACTTTTTATTATTCTCCTTATACTAGTCAAGATCTGATACGGTTTTAATTGATCTTGTTCTCAAATAACATCTGTACATCAATATTGCTGCTGTCTATGATATATAAAATCTAAATGTTTCATTTCGTCGATCTTGCAATTTTTCTGCTCTTACATAAGAAGTTACGCATCATGATACAAATTGACACCTGCGTAGAGATGCTTTCGAGAAATGCACATCCAACTGCACCAATCTTTCATTAATATTCCAAAAGCGTTAGTCCGGTTATATTGCTATATTAGTTTACTTGCTTCATTTTCTTTGCATGTATAATAGTCGGTATGAAGACTCTGAGACACTAGATCCATTACTGTCTACGTCTTCCAGAATCTTACTTTTCGCCGAGTTCCATGTTACTCCAGTCTATCCGCAGAACCAACCCGTGCCTTCTTCTTTCCTTTCCTGTCATAATAGAAAGCATATTACAAATAAGTGAGCAGTAACTGGATTTTAGGGAAAGTATATCGTACGGAATTTAATGTGAGATAGCTGTTGTCTTTGTATAAACGACTGAATAATGATGATGTCGTATGGTGGAGTATTTTTAAAGGATACATACTATGGCCAACTTTGCTTAAAGACGTAAGACTTTTAAGAAATAGGTTTACGTTTTTCAAAAAAATTAACATATTGCAAAATACAAACTGCAAGGACAAATGGTATGAGTGCAAATGCCTTGAGTCATAATAGTCCTACAAAAGAGAAAATACCACACATAGTGATGAAAGGATTGTATTCTTGGGAAATCTAAACACAGCCTCTTTCTGAACATCTGTTCATTCCGTTTTACACTAAGGAGGTTTCCCATTCTGAACATCATTTCGTATGATTTAAATATCCATGCTAAATCGATTTTTATCACACTCGATACTGGTGTATGATCATATGCGATCATCTTGGCTTTTACTTATCTGGACTCTAATGTATTCTCAAGGTCTGGAATTATATAGGGAGATTGTACGCTACTTACTTCTTAACACAGATGACGGTGACGATGATAACGACCACTACAATAGCAAACACAGAGCCAAGAACAGTGCCAACAATTATCCATGTCTTAGAGCCTTAAATAATGGAATGGTTAGACGTTGTTGAATCAGAAAATTTCTAAGGTCAAGATAACACGTAACTAACTCTTAAAGTTTGCCCGGAACTCGAAGAGTTCAGAGTTCAGTTCAGTTCGGTAAGAGTTCAGCCGTGATACTCGTACTAACGAATAATGTGAATACCAGCAACACTTGTTTAAAATGGGACCAAACAAACATCATTACAATGTGTGATCTATTACTGAAAGTAGACGCTACTCAGCAATAAAATGCCTTCTGCATCGCAGGAAAGAAATTTCATGAAAACTTGCATAAAGGATATACGGTAAATGTACATTTTGGGGAAAGTTAGGTGTCCTCCCAAGCTCTAGTGACTGTTAATCATTACGTTAACACCAGCAGCTTCCTTGTCTTGCAAGGCCGTGATGGGGAGAGGCAAGAGTAAAAACTCGTCTTTTGTGAGGTATAATACTTTGATTATATACCTTTCTCGCAGGCTGGATCATCAAGTTCATAGCATTCACCATCTACAATGCAGATATCTGTCTGTACAATGAAAAGGCACATAAAATGTTATAGCCACATAGTAATATCCCTTTCTTATGACGATTTCACGTAGAATTTTACGGAAGACATCAAAGCCATAAAAAGCAAAAAAAATAATATTACTTACATAAGGTTATTTACATTGTTATAAAATGCAAAAAACATCGATGAATAGCACTGTACATTTCCATATCATTCCGAGCATCCACAGGTTCTACTTTCATAATTGTACGTAGATATATCATTATCCAGCGCGCATATTTACCATGCAAGCCCCTGAAACCTCTTTTTCATTTAAAAGAATCTTTGGTGATGTCGGAATGATTAAAAACGAAACAAAGTGAAATTTTGAAAAAAAGTATATTACCCTTCGAGAACAAAACCCATAAGTTCCATTGCATACGTCACAATTTGCATTGTAAATGATTGCCAGAACTCTGTCACTTTCCAGAGTGCCATCGTTGCTGATAGAGATCAAGGCACCAACTGGCTGAGGGGCGCCATTGGCGTCCCTGCGTCGTCTGCTGCCGACTTCAATAGGACATCCCACTTGTTCGTATGTTGCGTATGTAGCAGCGACCGTCTCTGTATTCCCCCAATAGTGAAGTCAGAATCAGATATCTTGTTGAAAGGTAGAAACAAAGTAAACTTATGAGTGGCAGCAAGTTCTTCCAGTGAATCACAAATATTTACCAATTATCAAATTGATTGCCGTACAATGTCATCAGGCCCACGATTTCTATGCAAAATTAAAAGCGGCTTCGGTAACTTTTGGCGATTAAATGAAGTCATTTTGTTGTCAGATGTTGAATTTGTGAGTCTCACACTCAGAGACATCAATGGAAACAAAGTACTGTATGCGGCGTGCTGATTTGGGATGATCATACCCCACAATGACTGAATCATTGACGGAGCTGATATTTTCTTTGTGTCAGATGTAATCTGTGCATAGCATTGTCGATAATTCTAATGAGTTCATCTGGCTCCGTATTGCCCATTGGAAATGATTTTACCGTTTTGCCATGTTCTAATTCTTGTCACATATAATAGACTGTTATTGCTTATTAGAACTTGTATCTTTTGAAAATTGGCTAGAGAAATTTATGGGCAGTCATTGGAAAGCAAAAACATATTCCAATGTCAGCGAGCAGATTTTAAATTTCAGTCTCATAAATTAGACGCCTCTGAAGTCTTTATAAAGGAAAGATTATTTCCTTGCGTCACTTCTTTGAAAATGTCATTACATGCAAATACAAAGGGAGAACATATCATGCGTACCTCTACAGGAGTCACGTGACAGGTCAAAACGTCAGATTCTACGAAGTTGTCACCGTAGATAGAAACGTGATCGGTGCAATTCTCTTCACTTGAGTCGCACAAGCCTCCAACTCCTGAGGTGTAGATTTGCGGCGCTTCCTGTAAATTTGTTGAGCAGTCTGTCCCGCCAAGTCCTTCGGAACACGTACAGGTACCATCGGCGCAGTTTCCGTGACCACTGCAGTCTGACGGACACATCATGCCCAGTATCGACCTAGGCGGCCCAAGTGTCCCACCAGAGCTGCCACTTGCTTCCCAGAAGGTAGTGTTTTTAGTCAACACCTCTTCACACTGGGCAGTCATTAAGTCTCTTGAGACCATTGCTTGTGACAAGTCGTCTAAAACCTAGTTGAGTATACCGGTACAGAAAAGGTCAAGGGGTCACAGAAATTATTGAGGGGAAAAAGAAAGCAGCACAAAACTATGGCGTAAGGAGTATGGACGAGGGTCGACAACCCTGTAAATTCAACTAGTATAACTTGACGACTTTTCGACAGATCCGATTTCAAGAGCACTACTGTATGATACTATCAGGTGACACATATGTGAGAGATCAGCATCAGCTCTTCGCCAAGAAATAAGAAAAGTCTTACTCTTACCTGAATATCAACGGTACATGCATTTATAAAACCGTCGACTTCACTATCATCAAGAGCATCTGCACAACTTCTGCCAATTTCGGAGTCCTTTATTTGCCTGACGCATTCAGCATTAGCATCAGCCTCTGTTATTCCTGACGGAGTTGGCCAACTGGGAACCTTAAGAGGTGACAAAATGATATAAATTGGACACTGTCTATAAAACAGAAAGATCACGTGCTAGTTTTAATGCTAAATTACTCACTCTCTATTCGCACAGTGGTATGCCTACGATAGCAAATAGTTGTCATCAGTATATGCTTTTAACGTCAGTGAGCTATGTATGTTCGCCGTTATACATTCTTTTGTTTATCGCAAGCAAATTAACGTAGCCGTCCATCTCGGTTGTTTATAAACAAATTTTAATGTCCATACTTTTGAAGTTCCTAAATGTTTGTAACATTACCTCGAACTGGAAATTCTCATCATACTCGAAACTTAAGTCATCGTCCGATGCTGATGTTTCACGCTTTTGGATATTCACGTTTCGTCGTCTTCTTCTCGCGAGTTCTACCAGTATGAACTCATAAGTGACGTCACAAGAATGAGCAGTGCAACTTCCTTGTACCTGACCAGAATCAAATGGTCGTCCGTTATCCTTGCCGTTTTCGCACTCTTCCTTCGGCCCGGTATTATCAGAGTTGGCACTACAACTGCAATACACCTGGCTTAAATTACTCTGTTCAAATGTGCTAAGCTCACCATAAAAGAGGTTTTGTCCCGCTTGTACCCTGTTTACAAAATGAATGAATCAATGTCAAGAAATTACCATAACAAATGATTACATTCTTCATATGTACCTGCATCAAAATTTGGTATATAATTCCATAAAAAATCAACCGTCCCCATCGCTAGGCCGAATGAACTGAACAGTCTCTAAGTAACATCAATCAAAACGATGACACTACTTCTGCAACTTCGGAGGACATCCGCTCGGAAACGGTCTTTCAATGTTTGGTCCTTAGGCTAGGGCTCTGAGTTTGTTCTATGTTTTCAATGTCGCTCGTTCTTTGTACTATTTAAAGGTAAACTATATACTTTTGGCATCAACTAAAATGTATGAAAAAAGGAAGATACTATAAAAAGTTTCTGTAAATACCTCCATGAGTTTGAAAAATCATGTACAGTTCCCCATCGCCTGGTAGGAGAGTATACCTTTGGAGATGCACCAACAGGACCGTGAAGTAAGTCATTGCTGTAATTGTTGTCGTAGCTTCCACATAAGCCCAAATTCTCCCATCCAAAGTCGTCAGATCCAGAAGACAAATACAGATTAAGAAAATCTGTGCCCTGGATTTCCAAATAGGCACCAGTTGGGAAGTAGATCTGAAATTACGTCAAGTAAAAATGATCCTGTTTTAATATAGTATTTCACATTTCAATTTTGTACTCACATGGTTATCTTGATGGAACTTGATGGGATTACTTGAAAACTTCCATCATCAAACTTAAATTATGACGAAAAAATTTTGCGTAAATCTTCACTTCACTTGATTTGTGACAGCTTTAAACCTTTAAGATCATTAAGTAGAGAACCTTGTGTGCTGGAAGAAAATCACACTAATGTTGATATGAATTAGGAAAATAATCGCAATCATACCAATCCATAATCCAATGACATTAGGTCAGAATTAGTAAGACAATAGTTGTAAACAAAGACACAAAACAGCACAGAACAGACAGTAAATAGACGGTACACAAACAAAGTCATATTCATGAAAGAAAGATATATGGACCTCTGGCCAGAAGACCAAGAAGTGATGTCAGGTGTTTCGAAAATAGTAAGCGCATCCTGACCCACATGTGGCACCCGCCATATATCAATCTGTAAGTCAGATAGGTAGTTGTCACTAACTAAGGCTCAATGTCACCGATGCCATCAGCAATCATTTGCCGAAGAGAGATATTGTATTTATCTACCAGCTTGCGATACCTGCCAAAAAACGTTCGAATGTAGAGACAAGTCTTGCTCTGGTATAACCTTTATTTAACAGTTTGTAAGAGAGATGGCCATGTCTCTCTACAAAATCACCATATGAACTGCATGCTCGAGCATATCGAACAAGCTGGGAAATGTATACCCAATAAGCTGGTGAGAGTGGAATATTACTTATGAGGTGTGGAAAATTGATTATACTAAAGTTGAAATCATCTCTCTTGTCATAGAGTCATAGAGTCAAATTCAAGTAAAATGTCCAGATATGAAGCAGAAGAGGTCGTTTCTGTGGTTTCTTTAATCTCCAATTCTGGAGGATAAATCATAGCGAGATATTTACTGAATTCAGAGTTATTCATTGAAATAACATCGTCTATGTATCTATATGTTAAATTGAAAGTTCTAGCTACAGAGACGTCCTTTTTCTGTTTGATTAGGTTCTGGATAAATTCTGCGTCGTATGAGAACAGAAATAAGTCGGCAAGCAAGGGAGCATAGTTAGTGCCCTTAGGAATTCTATACACTGTTAGAAAATGTGTCCTCCAAATTCTACAAATATGTTGTCAATGACAATCAGCTTTAATTATTTTATCTAAGAGTGTAAATCAACGCGCAATGTATAAAATATCCCCAAATATCAGACAAATTAATCTGACAAGGTAAAAAGTATACTTCCATTCGAAGTGTCTGCAATATGTAAACGATTTCCAATGTCTATTTCGCCCGCTTTGACTAGCGGAAAACTTCCTATCAAAAACTTATACAATGGTACATTTAAAATGATTCTCCTCATCACCGATAGTGATGGTTAGCCTCGGTAAGAAGGTAAGGGTTCTTATCTTTTTATAGGAATAAGAGTTAGTATATAAATTAATCGTTCTGAAACTACAGATAATGTGCGCTAACTACGGTAAACATGCCGCTGAACCACAATCGCATATTTGCGAATGGCATTTCTGTGTGCTCAATAACTGATACGTTACAGAGTAATTGTTGTTCTGAATAATATTTAAAAACGATTTTATCCCTACCTTATAAATTCTCCCGCTATTTTCCCTCACCAGTCTAAATCCTGGAGTCAGGGCTCCATTGACGATAATCTTGATGACTAATGGTCTGTATTCTCGCCAGTAGGAATACTGCTGCCCTTGCCAATCATAGTTAACAACCCATGCGTGAGTCGTTCTGCATCTGTCAACGATTATTATGTCGTCTCCGGCTCTAGCAGCAACGCCACAGTTGCACGCCACGCTTCCACAGGGTGTCAGTCGTGTTTGTATCTGCACATGCCAGAAAATAGTTAGTGCACCTCTCCGGGCAATCCCCAATACGACAGAAAGTCATCAACAAAACAACAGAGGTGCATGGACAAATTGTCTCTTTATAAGAGGGAGGTAATTGAACAATTATGTAATACATCATATGCCGTTTTGCATGTGCCTAAAAGGTTATCTATTGTGGTAAAATATGATGCTATAGCTGCAATATACCTTTTAAATACTGTCAGATTACGAAGTTAATCACGGCATTTGTGTCTTGGAACTTAAAAATGGAAAACAGTTGCTGAAGTTCTAACTAACATCGAAGTCTAAATGTCTTTCAAAAAGAGTGTATTTGAATCCGCTATTACCTCCAAGGGGAGAAATGCGTGTCGATAGAAGATGTATTCACCAGGCAGGTAAACGTCAAAATATCTGAAACAAAAACCATAAACGTCAAGAAGGATACTCCGTGTATGGTACTACAATTAGCGGTAATTTGTTGATTTTAAAGAATAAAAGCAAAGCTGTCCGGACGTTATAGTTGATATTATTGATTCGGCAATCAGTAAACGTGGAGTTTAGAGGAGGTACTGTATTCAATGTTAATACTGTGGCGTTAACGTTGGACATTTGATAAACTAAAATGACTGTCACATTTTTACATAAAGTATGACAATCCTAGTGCTTGTTCAAAGTAATAGATGAAATTAAGCTGCTTTTAGAAAGTGAGATTTGGAGAAAGTTTAAATTGACATTATTTTATGAAAACGATACATGATTGTGTGTGGCTTCCTACTTCTCTTCCGTTGAATTACTTCATTGATTAAAAGTACCGTTGTACTTACAGTCCGTCGAATGTGGTGTAATGAGGGTCACCTGTAGCACTACATTTTCGTGATCTTCTATCTCGGTCGTGCGTTCGAATCTGTGTTAGAAAATTAAGCACCATTATTACTTTTGCCTATGTAAACAACTATAATACTAGCAGACCAAACGTTAGCATTGCATTGAGATTACATTAAAAATGTATTTGTCATTTTGAAAAAAGCAGAGTAAAACATAAACAGAATATCATGGGTAATAGTGATTCAGGTAGCGAACAAAAGTGTGATATAGGGTACGCTATTAAACTTAAAAAAAAGGTTTCTAGAAAATAAACATCTTTGAATTGATACCTTAATTAATCATGGTCTGAAGCGCAAAAGTGTGCTCACTAATGAGGTCCTGATCGTTGCTACCCTATGGCGATATAAGAAGTCACAGAAAGAAATGAATGTCTGAATATGTATACCATCGAAGAAGAACGATGCTTATGCAAAATACGAACAGCTTTTTTCGCATCTTTTAAAATGTTTGTGTTGTTTCTGTAAACATGTACATGCCCACAATCTAACAGACAATCACAGGTGATGCCTAACAGCACATGAAAGAGGGCGATTGTAAGATTTTCGTCCCATAGTTTATTTTGCAAACAACAACTAATGCAATGTTATACGATTTAGTACGATGTTGAATGCATATTATTGAGGTGATTTTGTCTGCACAGTACTGTGACGCGCACGCAACAAATGATGCAAATAGGCATTCACTTTTAGCCAAGCGTAAAATGTCAGTACATACCACAACTGTTTTCTTAATGTTGTAGTCGTTCCATAAAGCAGCTTCTTGAGTGCGTATTGGCAAAAAGTCCAAATACACCTCACCATCGCCGTCGCTGAAGAAGTCTCTCTTTGCTTTCACTTGCACTGCAAAGGGACCATTCGGCTTATCAGATGTCATGGTAGTTCCACATTCCTGCTGCACGACAACGTCCACATAGCTTCCAAATTGGCCAGACCTCTGTGTAACAGTGACTGGTATCTTTACTTCACAGTTCGGGGTACACAATAAGGGCACCGTGGGTACCAAATCGAAGGACGCTATGCCATCATTCTCGTACACGTCGATAACGTCAGGTGCATTGACCTGTTATGAAAAGATTATGGATTTAAGACATGACCGTTTATTCCAATATTCATGATTAGAATTATTATGTGTAAAGTTTTATAGCGACTGTGACAATGAAATTTCACTTACCTCTATTCCAGCATAAAATGATGTGCTCTGTTTACGTTCAACGGATACCGAATTCTCAAAGATTTCAACTTCACAGCGAATCTGCAAGCAATAATTACCGGTTTTGTATTAGATTTGTTGTGTGAAAATGATTCCTTTCATTTCAATATTTGAATAAATCTTCCGGTTACTCAGAGAGAGGATGTATACTTTTGAATTGTCAACAATAATGTTTATTAACATGCAAAGTGTAACTTTCCTCATACCATGTATTTTCTTCCAAAATAATTGTTTGTGCATATTCTGATAAATTGTATAACCTAATTGTATACACTGTTTATTGTTTACTACCGAGTCATTTTATTCAGAAAGTAATGGATTAAGAAAACAAATCAAAATAAAATTACACTGGGAATAAAGTAAAATGACAATAAAACCAAAAATAAACAAAAATAATACCGGTAATACATTATTTTAAAAAGAGTTTTAAAAATAATCGAAACAAAAATACAGTGAAATAAAATTGAATGCATATTAACAATGACCAACACTTGCTGTTATTGTGTATCATAGCGTACATACAGGGCTTAAGCGACAATCGACTCACTCATAGGCATCCATACACAATAACGAAACCGTAAATCAATTTGAATCGACGCTAACGTTCCTCCAGTCTGAGTTTAGCGCCACCAAAGTTTCGATTTGGAAAAGGAAGGATCACGGACGTCAACACATCATCATATATCAGTACTAGTGGCAACATTTTTGTGTTTGGTTTCCTCATCGGAGTACATGGCTTTACCGGGCTATGTATTTAAAGAGGTTTAAGCCAGAAAGATCACAAAATGGTGAAAACTGTAACAACATGATGAAGAATGTTTCACCATGCCTTCGAAGAAAAGTTAACCGGCGAAGGTTTGTTACAGTCTTAGAGTAGAAAATATTGTAAATATTTCGACATAGGGCGTGGAGAGGAGCGGAATGTGCACTTATTGAAGGTATGTCATAAAGCTTTGTGTGGGAGCATATCTTTTTACGATTTTCCTGGCACTTTGCTCATCTGCATGACCGGTAGAATATAAATAGAAACAATGATCCCAGAAGCTGAATGTTTGACTTATCCTTTTAGCCACATGGTAGTAAATGCCCCGGGAAGAGAGCTGCCAATTTCTTTGGTCATTAATCAATATACTGACTGATTAAAATTTATGAACCCAGCTGTCTTTTTGTTCTGCCGATTCTTGCCTACACCTGTGAATTTGAAAAGTATGATTGTTGTTCCCACTGTATAACAGCATAATATTAGATATAACAGACAAATATTGTTGTATTATGTATATATTTAATTCCTTTAATTTTTAAACCCTTGGTCATTAAATTAGGATGATATCTCAGTCACCGGCATGTTTTCTATGAATTTGCTAACTAGTGAAAACACAATTGTATCGATGATTTAGAAAAAAGTTGTTTTTCTTGCCTTCTTACGTTTAGTGTGGCAGCATGTAATGTCGTTATTGTTGACAATTATACCGTATTGATCTTTTATAGAGATTAATCGATCAGCCTGAAGACCATGACCTTTCCCCTGTAGCCTAGGTCGTAAAATCAATCTTTCGTGAGTAGATGTTTTAATGCGATTCAACTATACTGCATTCACTGCGTTCAGAGTGGGTTGTGAAACCTTTATAAAAGTCAGGAATTAATTGGACAGACTTGCTGTTGTGAGCACTTTCATCTAATGTTTAATTCGCATAACGACGGTACCTCCGGAGGAGCCTTTCCAAGCAGTTATTGAACCAAATAATTGGCGCTTCCTATTACAAATAAAAGCGGCACTTCAAGCATTACGAGGAAAATTTATTAATTAAAAAGGCAATATAAACGAATAAGTAAGATACTGTCGAGGAATTTTTGTTGATAAGACAAACGCCGGATCTTTAAGATAAGACTTGTGGAGATAGAACAATTCCAACTAGGAAATCCAGTCCGACCCTCATGGGTTGAATTGCCGAAACAAATAACGTTGCATGAATTAACAAAACTCTGGACTCACGTAACGTCGGTGAAAAAGTCGTTCTGTTGCGGAACAGAGGTCGACGAGACGTCCGACCTCGACAACTACAGCACAAAGTCGAACTCTTTTCAAACGGGCACGTGGGAAAAAGAGACGACGCCCAAATAATCAGGTGACACCCAATAGCAAATCCCATTGGTCAAAGCGTGACAGGAGGCTTGGCCATTTCTAACCTTGAGCAAGTGAAGTGATATACTCACTTAGAATCAACAGCGCATGGTAACAGTCTTACATTAATAAGCGCAGTCAGAATATTGAATCCAAAGTTATTAATATTGCGATAAACATAAAAACAGTAGTATAACAAGGTAATGGAGAATTTCCATCATACAATTGTGGTTTTAAAAAGAAAAACCAACAACACAGAATATACATTAAATAAGTGTGAGCTCATGATTACCCAATTTGAATAGAACAATAGTACCAAGCCCTAATTTATATCATAGTCATAAGTTTCATAAAAATGATAGTGACAAACTCGATATAAAAAACAAACACCACAGTACAGATAGACAACAAACAATGCAGATGTTCACTTGATGATCACATTCATTTCACCAACCAAGGGGCCCCATATTACTACGAGGCAGAATACAGGAAAGCTTACGGTGGAAATGTTACTCAAATAAAGTCGACAAATTTCGTTTATCGTTATCTTCATGAATCCATACAAAACATTTCATGAAAAATGTCATTCATGCTGAACAGCCAAGTGTAGGCATAGGCATTCGATATTATGATCATGAACATGGGCCATAAATACTGCACTTACGATAATATATGCACTTCAGTGAAGCTATGTGCATTCTGTAAGTTTATGTAAGTATACGAGAGCTGTTGTGCGCATTCTCGGAACGTAATAAAATGTTTAGTGTCATGAGGAGTTTTTCAATGGGTGGTCTGAAGTAATCATGAACATAAATTAAAAATCTGGTCCAGCCAAGGCTCATTTTCAAATAATTCTGCCATGAAAAAGTTATATAAATGCATGCAATATAACTCAGGTTTCAGACCTGGGATCCCATTCTTCCTTCCAAGTATGTCTGCTTCATCGTTGATCTAGCTGTTGAGCCTGAACGAATCTCATCAAACACAACGTTATCATCGATGAACCATTCGAAGTGCATAGACACGCCTTGGACCGAAGAGTAATAATCGATATCACAATGAAAACTTATCTCAGTAGCTGTTTCACTGTAAGACAGGGCAACCTCTGCAATATTAAGGAAAGAGTGGCTGACAACTCAGAGATAAACTTCAAGGAAATCACATTTTATGAAGAAAGTTTACTACGATATAAGTTACTCCCAGGCCATTCGCTCAATATTGATGGGAATTGCCGGTCAAAATTTCTTATGCAAATGGCTGATCGAACCGTTTATCACATTACTTAAGAATACTGAGTTTACATCGTGACAAATATACTTTGAATTCATGCAAACGAATACACTTCAATCTGACTATCTGAAGGAAAAGTTAATGCAACCTCTTTATTCAGAGTAAGTAACTCAACTTACGTGTTGGTGTTGTCAACTCGGGCCTCGTTGTTGAAGTACACCAGTAGTCCCAGTAATGAGGACCGCCGTAATACCATGTTGTGTACCAACATATTGGTTGACTGCAAACGAAAGATGCACATAAGAGAAAGAACAGAAACTTTCCTGTTGTTAGCATCTTGATCACTTTTGGTAGTGTGGGCAAGCACGGTAACACCACAAAGTGATTATCGAGGCCGTATTTACATCATTGATCGCCTTGGCAATAGGTAAATTATTTCCTCAAATAGCCGTACAGCTGAACACAATAGCTTCACAAAGAAGTTACTATGGTATGTAATCTCCTGCCACGAGAAAAAAATCCCTTGTTTGGTCTTTAATATTCGATGCTTACTATTGTTATTAAGGTACGTGCTTCTCAGTGAACAAAACACACAATTTTATTTATTTAAAATGGCATGTGTAATGGATGTCTTTTTATCGACGAAACTCAAACATGTTGTCGAACTTTAGCAACAACTAATACGCATATTGATACTTGGAGACAGGGCTCGAAATTAACTTTTGTCCCCTGGTAGTCCACTTGGGCTACCATTTTCTGAAGTTGGTAGCCCAGTGACAATGCCTGGTACCCCATGCATATTTTGGTTAGGGATATTGTATTTCATTAACCAGACAAGAAAAAGAAATTTTTCAAGATGCTGCCCATGAAGTGAATTTTATAGTCATTCTTTCACACCTAATACCCAAATGAAACAGGTATAAGCCCCCCCCCCCCAAAAAAAAAAATGTTTCTGGTCCTTGACATTCAGCAAAATTGATGCGGCGACGAGGTTTTCTTTTCCCCTTTTTTCTTAACAATGCTGGTTTGGGCACTATTGATTCAACAGTTATTGTCATTTATCACTGGCAGCATAATATTTCCGTTTTCTGTTTAGTAATTTTAGACATGCAAACAGGGTTATCAAGGGTAGCTGTACTGATTAGCATGTAAACACAAAAATGCCATGAAGCGCAGGTTCTGAAATGATGCAAGCGGTGACCAGAAACGGTCTTTTTAGGCCCAATGGACAGCAGTGATAATCGAAAGTTTGGTGACCTATTGACAACTCGCTTCATTCTCAGAGTTGTATGAAAAAGTTGATAGCCGTCATGACAACGATCATGACCTTCTGAACACGTCAAGACTAGACATACTGTAGCTGTGCTAAAAATAGACGATGAGCTTTCTGTAGGGAGAAGACATATTGTCCGTGATTGATACATTGTGATCAAAATACAATGAAAATGCGTTTTCATTGGCCATTATTTCCTGTTCCTGTCATCGAAGAACATCAGTTAAAGGGGAAGTTCACCAAGGATGAATTTTACATATGTGGTAGTTCTGTGGTCATTTACCAAGGAAAAACTATTTTCACCATTTATAACTCGGGCAATTTTTTACAAAAACCGATAAAAATGGTACAGGAAGTTGCCCATGTAATTTGAATCATGGGAATAAAGCCCCAAAGTTGGAGCTTGCATCATGTAATATGGAAGAGACCATCTTCGGACGGGTATGACCCCTACATTGTCCACTCACAGTAACACAGTACAAAACAGCAACACAAAATCTGACAGTGGACAGCTTATTATAGTGATACTCAGTATAAACAAAAGTTATGTAAATACACACAGCCTGGTTTAAGCATGGGTGAGTGGACAATGCTATAACCATGGGAAGATGGTCCCTTCCATATAACATTATGCAAGCTTGGCGCTTTTTCCCATGATTCAAATTACATGGGCAACTTCCTGTACTATTTCTATCGGTTTTTGTAAAAAAAATAAGGCAAGTTATAAATGGCGAAAATAGCTTTTCCGGGGTAAGTGACCACAAAGTTAGCACATATGTAAAAATCATCCTTGGTGAAATCCCCCTTTAAGATATTGAAACTTTGTTGCCAAGTTCCGCCACACGGTTGTCTTTGTAACTTGCATAACAAAGTCATAGTCTGGCCTTACTTGACCAAACTGGATTTGACTGCAATTTAGCTCATCCTAAAGTGACGGACCGGACATGGCACGCAAGTACTGACTGAATTTTATGTCCCGGTCTTTGGTAGTTCGTGTGGGCTACCATTTCATGGGGTTTGGTGGCCCCAAGGAAAAGTTGGTAGTCTGTGGACGCGAACCTACCGCTAATTTCGAGCCTGTGATGCTTACAGATTTTTTTTTATTTTTATTTATTTATTTTGCACAAAATGAAACATAAAACACCATAAAATGAACAAAATTGTGCATGGATTACACAGAAAAGTCTAAAAACATTTCTACTGTGGTCCATATTGAAAAAAGACTAACGAAACAATGGAAAAAATACAAAATGAGAAATCCGACAACAAAGAGTAAAACAAGCACTTCCAAAAGATTAGATAACGGACTAAAACCCTAGGAAAATCTCACCATTGATTAAATGAAATCTCTCCTGATGCGATCGACGTAAGAATCTTGCAAATGTCCTTTTAACTTTTTTAAAAATTGTAATTGGAATCAATATTCCTTATACTACGTGGAAGGCAATTCTATAACTGCGAATCTGAGTACTGAAAACTTGTTTGAAATAATTTAGCTCCTTCTTGGATAAAAACTGAGTTTTTGCCAGAACGTGTATTATAATTGTGTACATTTTGTGTGCTAATACAATTTGATGCTGGGTAGGATGGAGCTTGACCCCGTATTATTTTATGCATTAGATTCAGTTTTAGATACGACACTCTTTGCTCTACACAAAGCCACCCAAGTTTTTCAAAGTGAATGCATTGTTTACACAAACGTTCATGAAGAAATTCATTTAACCATGAATATATTCATATAATGCATCAATCTGGCAAAAGTAGTACGAGGTAATTAGCGGGCAAATGAGGGTTTTCGGTCAGTCATGCCACCGAACATTTTCCAAAAGGTACATCGTAGTGAGACGATATCTAGGATATATACTTTACGATTCTGTCTTATTTATGTTTTTTCTGTTTTGCCTTTGATATCAATACAAGTAATGTAGAGTTTGAGTGACTTGACACTTTGTACTGCGTATGACGTTGCTGGTTTCGGCCGAGTTGATAGGGTACTGAAAAACTTCAATTGAAGCTATTGATTTCCGTCCCGAGAGCTAATGTATCTAGTCAGGGTGATATCGGTCAAAACATCTTCTGTGTCGTAATATTGTCGGCCTGTATGACAAACATTTCGATGAGTAGATGTAGTGAAACGAGATCACTATAACGCTAAAACCTTAAATGAATAACCCTGAACGACTTCACTCCTGACATATTGTACTGCCAGAGTTGCTGAAAAATTTGTTCCTTGCGCAATGTAGATCTTTATACTCTACAGACAACTGCTCGACATTTCACACGGATAAAATGTTTCCGGTAAATTTGTATTAATACTATCTACCAACGATGCACAACTTGTATCTGAAGTTCAAAGAGCTTTGATATGTATAACAGACTTAAGTTTTCACATTCTTGATCACTAGGAGTGTGGGATCGTCGGAATGGAAAAATCGATCTAACACTCATAGAAATCGTCCCATACTGTGTGCAAATGAATACATACGAAAATGGTACACTATTACACGAACTCTGATTGGATAATAAACGGCCTTTCGCTCCGTGTGCAAAATATTATCTAATGGTGCGATGAGCATCACACATACGGAAGCAGCTGGTTACAGTGTAGTGGCAGACGGCAGCGTTATCACAATTTGATAATGGTATCGCGTCGTTGGTGACAGACTGACAAATAGACGGTCAAATTTTGCCAATAACAAAAGAATATAGGCCACTTGGAACATATCGCCAATTTTTCCTGATGGATGTCTGGTCCGGAGCATAAGTTGAAATATTTGCAGTGAAACTCGGCACGGAGTTCGTGTCAGTTAGGCGGAATGATACATGGCTAAGAAGTAGGATAGACAATTATACACTTCGAATAATCATTTAATGTCATCCGTGCGAATTTATCGCATTTTGGGCTCATTGGCGATATGCTGTCTCATACGAGCGGCAGGCGAATGTATTAACGTAAACAAAAAATCCTCAACTCGAGTGGGAAATCTGATCTCAAGTCCTTGGGAATGTGGAATTTTATTAGTCTCATGTAAGATGTTAGTCAGCAGACCTGCGACAGTTCTTGCTTGGTTTAACATGACCTTCTGATGACCTTAAATGCCAGGGTCTGCGTGGGGATTCTTCAGAAATTTCTGGCGTTCAGCCATCGTCTTACAGATTCAAAATTATTACATAGCTATGTCACGGTACTTTTAGGCTTAATGATGGGCCGTAAGAGTGGAAATGACATTGATCAGTCAACTTACAAAGGACTTTTCAGTCCCGAAAATAAGTGGAAAGACACAAACTCATTTATCATAAACTTTAACTAGCAGCCAAGGGCTTTTAAATGGAATCCGTATGTGCATCAACACTTTCGTCATATGCCAGCATTCGAATATGATAACAAATCTTTGAAGACGAAGTCTTACATGTTCATAATTAGGCACGATAGTAAGAAAATTGTACCTCTGAAGATGCAATTGATATACTTGACTCTTTTGTAGACAAAATTTAACTCCGTTGTCATGCACACAATGTACAATCATTTACACGCCGTCGGTCGTTTCCGCCTCTGTCAGCATGACCACACACTTAATTAAAACAATAGAGCACTACATTTTCAAAGTTGATATAGTAGCATAAGAATAGAGCTATGCTCATTAACACATCCATTTGTGTATTTGTAAACAATGCCTTTCCTCCTACTTCTTACAGTGGGTTAAAATTCGGTGCCACAACTCAGTGTATGAGACGGACACATTGCATGTATAAAACAAACGATTAGGGAGACTTCAGTTATTATGGAAATATAGAGTAATTTTCATATATATATATATATATATATATATATATATATATATATATATATATATATATATATATATATATATATATACAAACACATAATTATACGCGCACGAATATAGTGCATTCATACATACATATACATACATACATACATACATACATACATACATACATACATACATACATACATACATACATACATACATACATACATACATACATACATACATACATTCAAACAAATACATGCGTTCGAACAAATATGCATAAACACACTACACATACATACGTATGTATGTATGTATGTATGTATGTATGTATGTATGTATGTATGTATGTATGTATGTATGTATGTATGTATGTATGTATATGTATGTATGAATGTATGTATGTATGTACAGCTGTATTAGTCTGGTGCCGAAACCCTGATTTTTGGTCGAACCCAAAAATTTCGGCCCCACAATGGTTCTCGGTGGTTTCTGTGTCTTCAAAGCCTACTGAATCAAGATCTGCATGATGCCACACTGCATCCTTAGGCATTTTAATATATTCAAGATGGCCGCCAAGATGGCCGCCAAAACATGTAAATGGTAATATCTCAGCTCTATGAAATGTTATCAAAGTGATTTTGGTGTCATTTGCCAGATAAACAGGGCCAAGGAATTCATTTCTTTCATTGCCAAACATGTGCAACTCTTAATTTGCATAAAAATCCAAGATGGCTGCCAAAATCACCTCCAAAACAGGTAAAATGCCATATCTCAGCTCCATGAGAAGCTGTTGGAGTCATTGTGGTCTCTTTTGCCAGGTAAATGGGGTTAAGGGACTCTATCTTTCATTGCCTTATGTGTACCATCCTTAATTTGCATAAAAAGCCAAGATGGCTACCAAAACGACATCCAAAAACAGGTAAAATATCATATCTCAGCTCAATGAGAAGCTGTTGGAGTCATTTTGGTCTCCTTTGCCAGGTATATTGGGTCAAGCAATTCATATCTTTCATTGGCTGACATGTACAACCCTTAATTTGCATAAACATTTGCATAAAAATCCAAGTACCTGTTTCAGTGTGTAAGGAGTCATATCTCAATACACTATGCCACTGATTTTGGTGTCTTTCGGCATGTTTTACAGGTCTTTTGTTATATTTGCTATAAAATCAACCATGAAAATCTGAAATTGATGCTTACAACCCAAGATAGTTGCTAAGCTTGTTTCCACAACATATATCAACGTATATATTAGCTGAAATTGCATCCTAGAGACTAATACAGTATATATATATATATATATATATATATATATATATATATATATATATATATATATATATATATATATATATATATATTTCCGAGTCCTAGCTGTCTCCAAACGAGTCTGTATATAAAAGTTTGCAGTTGTATTACGAAAACGAGGTCCTATATATATAAAATTTGTGCAGCTATATCAGAACGATGCCCAAAATATACAAAGTTTTGCAGTTGCATCAAATCGAGGCTGAATGTAAATGTTTTCAGCTGTCTCGAAAGCGAGGATTTGACTACGTCTGACCTGCAAGACAATGTAGAGTTGTAGACCTTGTAAGAGTTGATTCCTCCGATCGACTCATATTACTTCCTAGCTTATACTTGAAGTTGACAGTGTTGACAACACTTCGATTTAGACAATATGTCTACTTAGTCTAATGCCAATGTGTCAACGCAAACCAATGTACAAAGTTATTCACAAAATACCGTGATTTACGTCCTTGTACATCGTACGCTTCGCTATTGCCCGAAACATAATACCGAAGCGTACGATGAACGAGGACATATATACCGGTATTTTGTGAATAGCCTTATTATTATACACCCTTTTATTCAAATTTTACTGGAAAAAAATCAAAATTAAAGCGTTCATAGGACGCCTGTCGCGTTGTGCACTGAGCGATCATGAGCTAAGTGTGAACGCGTTTAGCGCGTCCGCTGGGCGCCCAGAACGAAATTTCAACCAGCACAACGAAGTGCATGTTGTAGAAATCGTATAGTTAGCAGCATAATTTCACTACAGTATTTTGACTGACCATTAGTCACTTTCTAAAGTACTGAATGTTTGAAAGTATATACTTTTAAAATCTTTAAATGTCAAGTCCTGTCTTCTTTTTCCCCGTGTTGAAGTACAGGTTTGTGAGGTCAAAGGTCAGGGAATTTACAGTACGACAAAACCCCATAGATCATAGACGCCTTTGAAGGCTAAAAATATAAATTGCGTTTACATACTGTAAGATAAGCTACTCAGATACATATTTTGACAGGGCCTACGTTTGTGTCATGATCTACGTATTTCACATTCATGTCAGACTGTACATTGTTCTGCTTTACAAAGCACCCATTTTCGCTGAAGTGACTTTCTTGAAACCGAAAGCCGTTTTATCGGGACCGGTTTTGTTGTCTTGGGGCCGCAAAGTGCCACGCATGGCACCTGGCTTAACTTAAATTCATGTGATTATACCAACAAGTGAATTGACAACTGCTAAAGATATAAAGAACGAAGATGTATGGGCGTACAGGCCTACGGACTGTGTGTCAGATAGAAACACTTTAAGGTAGCTACATACCTTATAGACACTTTCTGATTTTTATTTTTTTCTAAGTATTAGAAGTTCCAAACGCCAATAAAGTATATATTTTCTGAAAGCCCTGATATTATAACTGCGACAAAATAAAAATTTGAAAGTGTCTATAAGGTGCGTAGCTACCGTAAATGAATAAAATGCGTGAATTATGTCTACAGCGAAAAGAATGCTGTTTGGTGATTCATGCGAGATACGGCACGACGAGGAAAGATTGGTTTTGTTTATAGAGTACAACTCACAATCCCGTGAAAATCGAAATATTTGTTGAAAGGTATAGAGTAAGATCGTACTTGTCCAGATTGCTTCGTAATCATAGCCTTATGGAGCACGTATCAAAGTAGTGTTTGCATTAATATTGGCGGTATTTACATAGCCGAGGTACGTGTTGGTCATGTAATTACATGGCGAAATTTTTAAACCTTTTCATTTTAGTGCTACCGTAATTAAAACTACTAACTGATTAAATGTAGCATTCAAGGTATTTCATTTCGATGGCACCTTAATGTCCATACTGTCTGAGAGAGGGAATTGGTAAAAGCTTACATGTAGGTTGTTGTACAGTAACAGTTGCCTTTTCAGGTATGACAATCATAATACAGTTTACAGAGCATGACAAATGCATACTTTTTTAGAATGCACACTTGATCACAAAGTGATAGTATCTAAGGTTTCTCAACGTGATACCAGTACTTCATATTGCGATCAAAGGATGCATTGTAACTTAAGAATCAAAGGTTATCAATTTAGCTTAACTCAAGTAAACTTCTGAAGACAATCTGCTCTGTGGTTTTTCGAGCCGCAAAGTGCCACCTATAGCAACGGATTTATCTGTAGTTATTTTCTACTCTCACATAAACAAGTGAATCGGCAATGGCTAAATGCATATTGAATGAGGTTTTGTGGGCGTACAAAGCTACGGATTGTGCCTCAGATAAGCTGTTACAGTATACTAGTAGCAACAGTTTAGACGAAGAAAATCATGCATGAATTAGGACTACAAGGAAGTGTTGCCACGGACATTTTATTGACAACGGTTTGAAAGGAAAGCCATTTGGTGATTCCCACGAGGTAAAAGAGATTTTAAATAATGAGAAAAAGTTAGTTTCCTCTTGGAGTACAGTGATAAATGGGCCAAAAACTTGTTAAAATTTCTTCGTGCCAATAGCTTTATGAAACGCGTGTTTACGTAGTGTTATATAAATATTGGCAATATTTACTTAGCTCAGGTTCGTGTTGGTCATGTTATTCCATAACAAAATTAATATTTTTTTTTTCATTTTCGTATCACTACTAACTTATTCAACATATTAGTATGGGTATTTCATTTTACTCGTGAAGGCACCTTAATATCAGCACTTCCTGAGAGAGGAAATTGGTGACACGTTAGGTTGTATAGTTGTCGCTTCACGGATGAAAATCACAAAACAACTTACTTAAGCGCAACATATGCGTACTTTTCGGAATGCTCTCCGATCTGAAAAATACACAGCCAAGGCATGAACAATCTCCAAAAGGTAGCAAAGCATGTTACTCCAAGCCAACGTTGACACAAGCAAGATGCACTTTAAGCATTAACATTTCCCAAATAATCAAAGCGTTCATAACATGAAAAGGTCTTCTCATTCTTCCCTCTTATGATTTATGTAAAGGTCTCATTGAAACCTTGACGCCTTAGTGACATAGCTCTACTTAAGCATAAGAACATGTGAAGAAATGAAGCTACTTGGGCTTTAAGGTGGAATGTGCCTAGAGGACAGACATTCGGACCTCAAAATTCCATAAATTTTCATAAATCGTGGCATTTAGAGATATATCTCGACAGCATTGCTCGGTTTTATCAATTCAGTCTATCGAGGAAACGTCATCCAGTGACTAGTTATTAGAGCCCATATTGTACTTGTGAAGAAAATTCAAAATACTTTGTTCAAATTTGATGCATTCTTCATTCAGGACTTTGTCTTTTTCGGGTCTTTGCACAATGACCAAAAGACGTACAGAATCATTGTTTTTATATCTGCAAGAATTGTGTTGAGTGTTTTCTGCTTTTTCAACAGAATGACGACTTCGCACTGGTGAACAGAAGTGTCCACGCGACCTTCGGTAGCGGAGCGTCGATAAAAGTCGCCAGCTTGAATGTTGTTGACAAATCAACTGGTGAGGTGACGGCAGCTAAGCTTTATTTATCTAAAACAATGCAACAGCTGCTTTTGACCGAAAAGACGTTCAGAAAACAACATTCTTTCCCAATAATTCTGCAAAAAAACGTCAATTTCTCGCAGGGATTCGATTGTTAGATGTTTTGTACAGTCATTATGAAAATCGGAGCACAATGTGCCCATTATTTCGCCTAGGGAAATCCAATAAAATATTCGCAAGACATATCAAAATTCCATCCTTTCGCAAAGTTGATGTGAGATCTTATTGTATATCTCAATTTCTCACCACTCAGCATTCAATTAAGGATTATGACGAAATAAATTTGTTTATCTATACTAAAATATTTAACTTGAATGAATTCTGTGCAAATTTCAGTTAAACAATATCAGCTTTTGACATGAACCCGGCAAGAGGAAAATGAATGTATTATTTTGGGGGATGTTAAGGACAGCAACCTCGCCTTTTGCTTCATTGATCTGAAAAGAATGTCATAATGAACTGTTTATATAATAGCTGAATCGAAAATGGACCTTCACGTTGTTTGTTTGAAGGTCATTATGTATATTTCGTGTGCAGGGACATCACTTACACTCAGGTAGGCGGAGCCTGTGTCGTGGCCGAAACGCAGACGCAAGTATTGGAACCTCACTCTAAGTAGCACACTTAACACAAAAACAAATAAGGGACATGTTCTTCCCAAGACTCATCGAAACGTTCTGCGAAAGATCAATTACATCTCATATAGCTGCTATGCTGCATATTGTACAGTTTTTGAAATTAATGAGCTTAAACAATAAGCCGCACAGTCACTTACCGTAGTGATCTATTTTCAGGAAAATGTCTTTCAGTCATAGGTCGTCTTAAAGGAGATAATTTGGCTACTATTAGCGTTGCAGGGTAAGTGTGCTTTCTTTCGGTGAAATCTACAGTAAGGACCTGACACAGATACAGGCGTATTAGAACTGTTTGTTTGATGCTGACCTGCAAAACATTACCTAGTTGCAATATTCTCACGGTGTCATCAATATGGGAGAAACATGAACAAAATTAACGCAAGTAACCGTGGTAATATCTACATTGCTTTTGTAATTCTTGATACATCTTAATTCTTGTTTCATTTCAGACAGACAGATCCTTTCATAAAATGACTAGACGTAAGCAAGCGAAATATGCAATTTCATCTTGCAGGCTCCACACTTTTAAAATTCCACGGCAGAGGAAAATAAGGAAATATGTGAAAGGATTCATAAAATGCTGTACACTTGCATTTGAGGGCCGAAAATAACAATAAGCTTTGCTGCCCATTAATTCTTTTATTAGAAATGTTGTGTAATATGCTCGGAAAATTACTGTTTCTGCTTGTTTCATAACTGCTTACCATTCGAAAACGGTAGCCTAACTAATGAAAATATTATTAGTTAGCAATAGAAATCCACAGTAAAAGATGTGAAACAAAAATATGCACGGAGTTCTTGTGGATTGAAGACACATGAACAGCGATTGTACACAAGACCACCCTTTTCTGTTTGCTTGCTTTGAAAGAATTGTATCAATATTGTTAGAATAAAAGCTGTTACTGCGTACTGTTGATGTTACTGGGCGATAATGCATAGAAGCTAAGATGTTTTATGTTGAATAAAACGCCACCAAATGTCACTATGGTGAATTTTATATGCCTATACCCTACATTGCGTCTCTACTGAGTTCAGTGACAAAACATATCATTGCATACCAATAAAGTGATGCGCCGTGCTGTTTTGCATATGAAAGGAATGACCAGCGCGTCTCTCTTTCAATTGAATATTTGAATATGAAAAAGTTAATCGACCTGCTGACTTGCATAAGAAATCCTGATACGGTGTACCAGACTAGTCCCTAATGGTGGCGCCCTTATCAAAACAAACCAGAGGTGCCCGTCAGTGATTTTGACTACGATATTACTTCCGATCTCCAAGAGCGGGAGGGTTTAAAGCATACGGAAATGTGGGCAAAGTAAGTAAAACACATGTGTCGATACCTGATTTCCTGCTGCCAATTCAAATTCACTCCTATAGGAGTACCAAGGAAAGAGCAGAGCACCAAACTGACTGGTCGATGACCTGCTGTTTCCTCCATGCTTACAGTCAGACGTGCAGATGACAAGCAAGACTGCTATCAACGACCGACTAGCTCAAAAGCACGACTTTCAAAAATGTAATGTAAACATAATAAATGTGTTTAAAAGGGCAATAAAAATCCATAACATTTACATGTCCCTTTATCTTACATACTTTTCTTCATCTGTCATATTTTGTGGTTTTCGTGAGACATTGGTAAAATGGTTACTATAACAACGACCTTGCTTTTCCACCAATACGACCCGACTAAGAGGTGATATCAAGGGATAACCTCATATTATTAAATGAATATTGTAAAGTGTTAGTTTGAATGTGAGTAACATTTCGATACAGGATATTTGGATACATATATTTTTATTTTCTCCAAATCGGTCATTTTGTTCGTTTATGTTTCGTTCCTCTTTTTTTAATTTTTGTTTCGATTTGTCAGTTTGGCTTTTTTTGCCCAGTCGCATGATATAAAAAGTCCCATGAACTGTACTAACAGCGATAAATGACCGGTTGAGAATCGGTTTTTACCGATGAACTAAAGAACAAGTAATGTAGTATCAGGTGATTTGAAATATAGCTGGTGGTATAAGTGTCTTTGTGACGAGGATGTAAACACCATTTTAATTTGCGACTTGGCGCTAGAACACATGAAAGTGATCCCAGTCAGATCGATGGAAAGGTGTATTACATTGGTCGAAGAGAGGTCGGATGAAGAGTAAGTTTTAAGCGTATAAGAACATCCATGATGTTTTCATCTTAAGATCAAAGCACTGTATTAGATACCTGATAAACTACAATAGCTAGCAATGGTATTGCATAAAGGTCCTTGGGAATATATGTATCATCAAATGGAATCATGAATAAAATTTCTACAAAACAACCTTTCCGAAGCATCAACAATTTTATTCTGATTATTGAATATAAAAACAAGAGTTACTTGAAAAACTGTTGAACATTTCCTTTTAAACTTCGACGGGCATGAATGACCTTTGCATGTTTGCCAACGCATCACACAATTTAAGAAATCAATGGGTAGAAACTCAAACACCAACAAATTTCAAAACTAGAAATTCTGTGAAGTTAATGATACATTACTCACTAGGTTACCGTCTAGAATATCATGTGCACACTCTTTAAACGGATGTAGATATGATTTAGATAAAATACAGAATTTACGGCCCTTGAAGTTTTGGACGGAATGTATTACGACATTTCGTAGATTTAGACACGACCTCTCAATCTGCCATCAATTTTAACTTCCCATCGATGCTGAAACTACAGACACAGGCACAGACATTCTAATATAGCCTTAATGAGAAATGATTGAAGATTTTTGCGTTTCATTAAGGAAAGGTGACATTAAGCTGGGTCCAAGTCAGTAAATTTAAAAATGAAATCATTCCCAACAGTTTTTCAGGGATAACTTGCTTAAATCGGTATTGTTTACTTTTTAAACTTATACTGCAGCTTTGAACAATTCTTTAAAGTCACTAAATCAATTGCCTTGGTAGCCGATACATTTTACAGGCATGGTACATACTAGGTTTACCCGAATTACAATTTTCCTGTGTACTGCGTTGAGCAAAACTGCAATTGATTTCACCGTAAAAAGACTTAATTCATAAAGTCTGAACAACTTTTGGATGTGTCACAACAGAATGCATTATGATTGAACACGATTGAACTAATGTCGGTATAATCTGCAAATGTAAGCTCATCTGGTTTGCTCTTTAGACAATACACTTGTTTTTTGAGTAATTTGTAATATAGCAACATTCAGCTATAGGGCACATAACACTTTTGAGAAATTTGAAAAATATGAAGATCCATCTCTCGTAAATTATATCAGTTCCAATCGCGTTATTGAATAAATGACTTAACTCAACGAAAAGTGAAACAGTGAACAAATATTTTGAAGGATTTCACATTAACATGGACATGTTTGATGTATTAATTCCAAAGGTAATATTGTGTTTTGGATTCTGGAAGGGAGTTAAATAGTCAAATCATTAAGTCGAAAAAATCTCCATGGCAAACATACGTTAAAATTGATGTGATGGGCCTATGCAAAACGACGGCAACAGCTGTGAACGCAGTACTGTTCGAGATCTACAGATCTGTCGTTGTTAATCGAAATTTTTTATTGTTCTCTGTATACTTGTCAACATCTGATAAGGTTTTAATTTATCTTGTTCTCAAATAACATATACAACAATTGTTCTACTGTCTACGATATATCAAAGCTGTCTGACATTTCATTTCGTCGATTTCGCAATTTATCTCTTCTTAAGAAGTTACGCATCATAATACAAATTGACACTTGCTTAGAGATGCTTTCGTGAAATGTACATCCAACTGTACCAATCTTTCATTAATATTTTCAAATGCGTTCGTCCGGTTATATTGCTACATTAGTTTACTTGCTTCATTTTCTTTGCATGTATAATAGTCGGTACGAAGATTCATTACAGTCCAAGTCTTCATCAATATTACTTTTCGCCAAGTTCCGTGTTACTCCAGTCTATCAGCAGAACCAACCCGTGTCTTCTTCTTTCCCTTCCTGTCATAATAGAAAGCATATTACAAATAAGTGAACAGTAACTGGATTTTAGGGAAAGTATATTGTACGGAATTTAATGCGAGCTAGCTGTTGTCTTTGTATAAACAAAGAAAATACCAACACAAGAAAATACCACACATAGTGATGAAAGGATTGCATTCTTGAGAAATCAAAATAGCCTCTTTCTGAACATATTTTCATTCCGTTTTACACCGAGGAGGTTTCCCATTCTGAACATTTCTGTATGATTTAAATATCCATGCAGAGTTGATTTTCATCGCACTCGATACTGGTGTGTAATCAATGTGCAATCACCGTGGCTTTTACTTATATGGATATTAATGCCTTCTCAAGGTCTGACATTGTATGGCGAGATTGTACGCTACTTACTTCTTAACACAGACGACGGTGACGATGATAACGACCACTACAATAGCAAACACAGAGCCGAGAACAGCGCCAACAATTATCCATGTATTAGAGCCTTAAATAATAGAAAGGTTAGATATTTTTGAATCATAAAATTTCTAAGGTCAAGACAACACGTCACAAACTCCTAGGGCTCGGAAAAAATTCAGAATCGCGATGCTCGTACTAAACGTGAATACCAGCAAACCTTGTTTAAAATGGGATCGAACAAACATCATTACCATGTGATATACTACTGAAAGGAGGCGCTACTCAGCAATAAAGTGCCTTTTGCATAGTAGGAAAGAAATTTTATGGAAACTTTAATAAAGGATATACGGTAAGTGTACGTTTTGAGGAAAGAAACACAACATAATGTATGGTTTGGGTGTCCTCCCAACACAAGCTGTAGTGACTTTTAATTATTACGTTTACACTGTGATCGAGGTATAATACTTTGATTATATACCTTTCTCGCAGGCTGGATCATCAAGTTCATAGCATTCACCATCTACAATACAGATATCTGTCTGTAAATTGGAAAGGCACATCAAATGTTATAGGCACATAGTAGTATTCCTTTATTATGACGATTTCGAATAAAATTTCACTGAAGACATCAAGGGCATAAAGAGCGAAAAAACAATATTACTTGCGCAAGATTATTTTAATTCGCATAAAATTCAAAAATACTCAATGTAAAGCACAGTCCATTTCCATATCATACCACGCATCAGCTGGTTCTATTGTTTATATATTGTACGTAGAGTAATCTTTATTCAGCGCGCATCATTTACACGCATATAGCCCCTACAATCTTACTTTCAGTTAAAAGAAGCTTTAGTGATGACAGGATGAGTTATAAAACGAAACAAACTGAAATTTCAAAGTCTATTACCTTTCGAGAACAAAACCCATGAGTTCCATTGCAAACGTCACAATTTGCATTGTAAATGATAGCCAGAACTCTGTCACTTTCCAAAGTGCCATCGTTGCTGATAGAGACCAAGGCACCAACTGGCCGAGGGGCGCCATTGGCGTCCCTGCGTCGTCTGCTGCCGACTTCGATAGGACATCGCACCTCTTCGTATGTTGCGTATGTAGCAGCAATCTTCTCTGTGCTGTCTCCAATGGTGAAGTCAGAATCAGATATCTTGTTGAAAGGTAGAAACAAAGTAAACCTATGAGTGGCAGCAAGTTTTTCGTGTATCACTAGTATTTACCAATTATAAATTTGATTGCCGTACAATGTCATCAGGCCCACGATTTGTATGGAAATTGAAAGCGGTTTCAGTAACTTTTGGCGATTAAATGAAGTCGTTTTGTTTTCAGATATGGAATTTGTGAGTGTCACACCCAGAGACATCAATGGAAACAAACTACTGTATGCGGCGTGCTGATTTGGGATGATCATACCACGCAATGACTGGATCATTGACGAAGCTAATATTTTCTTTATGTCAGATGCAAAGCATTGTCGGTAATTCAAATATAATGAGTTCATCCGGCTCCATATCCCCATTGGAAATAATTTTATCGTTTTACCACGTTCTATTTCTTGTCACATGTAATAGACTATTATTGCATATCAGAACTTGTATCTTTTGAAAATTAGCTAGCGAAATTTACAGAAAATTATTGGAAAGCAAAACAGATGCCAAGTATGTCTTAAAATTCAGTCTCATAAGTTCGAAGTCTCTAAACTCTTCATAAAGGACAAATTATTTCCTGGCGTCGCTTCTTCGAAATGCCATTACATGCAAATACAAAGGATACACATATCATGCATACCTCTACAGGAGTCACGTGACAGGTCAAAACGTCAGATTCTACGAAGTTGTCACCGTAGATAGACACGTGATCGGTGCAATTCTCTTCGCTTGAGTCGCACAAGCCTCCCACTCCTGAGCTGTAGATTTGCGGCTGTTCCTGTAAATTTGTTGAGCAGTCTGTCCCGCCAAATCCTTCGGAACACGTGCAGATACCATCGACGCAGTTTCCGTTACCACTACAGTCTGATGGACATATCATGCCCAGTATCGACTTAGGCGGTCCAACTGTCCCGCTAGAGCTGCCACTTGCTTCCCAGTAGGTAGTGTTTTTAGTCAACACCTCTTCACACTGGGCAGTCATTAAGTCTCTTGAGACCGTTGCTTGTGACAAGTCGTCTAAAACCTAGTTGAGTATATCGTCACAGAAAATGTCAAGGGGTCACAGAAAGTGTTCAGGGGAAAATGAAAGCAGCATAAAAACTATAACGTAAGGAGTATTGACGAGGATCGACAACCCTATAAATTCAACTAGCACAACTTGACGACTTTTCGACAAATCCGATTTCAAGAGCACTACTGTATAATACTATTAGGTGAGACAGATGTGAGAGATCAGCATCAGCTCTTTGCCATGCAATAATAAAAGTCCTACTCTTACCTGAATATCAACGGTGCATGCATTTATAAAATCGTCGACTTCACTGTCATCAAGAGCATCTGCACAACTTTTGCCAATTGCAGAGTCCTTTATTTGCCTGACGCATTCAGCATTGGCATCGGCCTCTGTTATTCCTGACGGAGTTGGCCAACTGGGAACCTTAAGAGTTGACAAATAATATAAATTGGACACTGTCTTTAACAAAGAAAGTTCACGTGGTAGCTTTAATACTAAATTACTCACTCTCGATTCGTGCAGTGATTTGCCTACGATAACAAATTGTTATCATCAGCATTTGCTATTAACGTCAATGAGCTAAATAAGTTTGCCGTTATGCATTCCTTTGCTTATCGCAAGCAAATTATCGTAGCTGTACCTTTCGGTTGTTCATAAACGATTGTTAATGTACATACTTTTGAAATTCCTAATTTTTTTGTATCATTACCTCGAACTGGAAATTCTCATCATACTCGAAACTTAAGTCATCGTCCGATGGTGATGTTTCACGCTTTTGGATCTTCACGTTTCGTCGTCTTCGTCTCGCAAGTTCTATCAGAATGAACTCATAAGTGACGTCACAAGAATAAGCAGTGCAACTTCCTTGTACCTGACCAGAATCAAATGGTCGCCCGTTATCCTTGCCATTTTCGCACTCTTCCTCCGGCCCTGAATTATCAGAGTTGGCACTACAACTGCAATACACCTGGCTTACATTACTCTGCTCAAATGTGCTAAGCTCGCCATAGAAGAGGTTTTGTCCTGCTTGTACCCTGTTGACAGAGTGAATGAATCAAACAAAGAAGTTACCATAACCAATGTTTTACATTTTTTACATGTAACCACATCAACATTAACTATGTAATTCCGTTAATATCCACCGTCCCCATCACTATCTAGGCCGAATGAATTGAACAGTCCCTAAATAACATCAGTCAAATGGTAATACTCGTTCTGCAACTTCGAAGGACATATGCTCGAAAACGGTCTTACAATTTTTGGTTCTTAGGCTAGGGCTCTGAGTCACGGTTTTCTCTTTTGCTTTCAATGTCGCTTGTTCTTTGTATAAAAAGTTACTGTATAAAAAAGTTACTGTAAATACCTCCATGAGTTTGAAAAGTCATGCTGAGTTCCCCATCGCCTCGGAGAAGAGTATACCTTTGGAGTTGCACCAACAGGACCGTGAAGTAAGTCATTGCTGTAATCGTTATCGTAGCTTCCACATAAGCCCAAATTCTCCCATCCAAAGTCGTCAGATCCAGATGACAAATACAGATGAAGAAAGTATGTACCCTGGATTTCCAAATAGGCACCAGTTGGGAAGTAGATCTAAAATTACGTCAAGTAAAAATGATGCTGTTAACAGTATTTCACATTTCAATTTTCTACTCACATGGTTATCCACATAGTATCAGACTTGATGGAATTACTGGAAAACTTGGTATTTAAGTAGCAGCACTTCTATCATCAAAACTTATGACTAAGAAAATTTGGCGTAAATCTTTACTTCACTCGATTGTGACATGTTTAAACCTTTCAGATCCATAAGTAAAGGAACTGTGTGTACTGGAAGAAAATCAAACTAATGCTGATATGAATTAGCAAAATCAGCTTTTATTATCGTATCTAAGAGTGTAAATCAAGGCGCAATGTATAAACTATAACCAAATATCAGAAAAAATTAGTCTTACAAGGTAAAAAGTCTAAGTCAATTTGAAGTGTCTGCAACATGTAAATGATTTCCAATGGCTATTTCAGCCAACTTTGTGTGCTGAAGTATTTACCGATAGGTAGTTGCGATAAGGGCTCCTATCGTTTGATAGGAATAAGTAATAGTATTATAAATAAATCGCTCTGAAACTACACATAACGTCCGCCAACTACGGTATACATGCAGGTGAACCTCGAACGCATGTTTGCGAATGGCCTTTCTGAGTGCTCAATAACTGACTAACACGTTACACAGTAAGCTTAATTGTTGTTCTGAATAATGTTTTAAAACGTTTTTATCCTTACCTTATAACTTCTCCCGCTATTTTGCCTTACTAGTCTAAATCCTGGAGTCATAGCTCCATTGACGATAATCTTGATGACTAATGGTCTGTATTCTCGCCAGTAGGAATACCTCTGCCCTTGCCAATTATAGTAAACAACCCATGCGTAAGTAGTTCTGCATCTGTCAACGATTATTATGTCGTCTCCGGCTCTAGCGGCAACTCCACAGTTGCAAGCCACGCTTCCACAGGGTGTCAGTCGTGTTTGTATCTGCATACGCCAGAAAATAAAGAACGTGTACCTCTCCGGGCAATCCCAAATAGAGTCATCAACAAAACAACAGAGATGCATGGACAAATCGTCTCTCATATCAGAGGAAGGTAAGTATGTAATACATCATATGCCGTTTTGCAAGTACCTAAAGGATTATCTATTGTGGTAAAATATGATGCTATCTAAAATGTACTTTTTAAATACTGCCAGATTACAAAGTGAATCACGGCATTGTGTCTTGGACATAAAAATGGAAAAACATTTCTGAAAGTTCTAACTAACTTTTAAGTCTAATGTCTTTCAAAAAGAGTGTATTTGAATCCGCTATTACCTCCAAGGGGAGAAATGCGTGTCGGTAGAAGATATATTCACCAGGCAGGTAAACGTCAAAATATCTGAAACAAAAACCATAAACGTCAAAAAGGATACTCCGTGTCTGGTACTACAATTAATGGTTCTATCTAATTTGTGGATTTTAAAGAACAAAAGCAAATCTGTCTGGACGTTATAGTTGATATTATTGATTCTTTAGAAATTAATGAACTAGAAGGACTGTCACGTTTTTTCATAAATATGACAATCCCAACGCTTGTTTAAAGTTATAGATGAAATTAAGCTGCTTTTTCGGAGAAAGTGAGATTTGGACAAAGTTTAAACTCACTGTTTATTTTATGAAAACGATACATGATTGTGTATGGCTTCGTTTTTCTCATCCGTTGAATTACTTCATGGATTAAAAGTACTGTTGTACTTACAGTCCGTCGAAAGTGGTGTAATGAGGGTCACCCGTACCACTACATTTTCGTGATCTTCTATCTCGGTCGTGCGTTCGAATCTGTGTAAGTATAGGGTGCGATATGAAATGTAAAAATCAGGTTTCGAGAAAATTTATATCTTTTGAATTAATACTCAATCACGACTTGAAGCGGCACAAAAGTGCTCGCAAATACGTTCCCGCTCGGTTCTACCCTTTGCGATATAATTAGTTACAGAAAAAATGAATGTCTGTGTATGTAGACTATCGAAGAAAAGCAATGATTATGCAAAATGCTAAAAGCTTTTTTTTTCGCATCTCGTTAAATTGTTAGTTGCTTCTGTTGATCCCGACTCAATGTAATCTCGAACCTCTCTGAGGAGCCTATTGCAAGTGCTGTCGCTTGTGTAAGGGACTTGACAGAAACTACAGGGGGTTGGCTGGTATTTTTTGGGGTGGGTCGCCATTTTTCGCGCAAGGTCATAAAATTTTGTGCAAGCCTATGGGGAGGGTCATCTTTTTTCATGCATCAAAGCTGAACATGCATGTTCACGTATAAAAGAATACGGAACACTGAAATACTGATTCTTTTAAATGCATACACATTATCGACAGGCTTCACAAGTAAAGAAGATGCAGTGGTATCCTACATTATACATCTTGAACAGTTAAAACTGATGAAAGACCAGAGAAAAAAACAAAAACAAATGGGACATATGGCAAAGTGTATATCAATTATCAAATTTCTATAAATGCACAGATATTGTTAGTTTTATATTTTATTTTGGCAAAAAAATTGATCATAGTTTTTTCATAGTAAGACTACCATGTATAGTAAATCAACATTTCTGTGAATTCCAAAATCCTCTTTCTTCCACACACATCCATTTGTAACCACTCTAGTCTAATTAAGTACATTAATATCAATAATCAAGAATACATAAATACACAGATTTGTATTGGGAAAAAGAATTATTCATAGTTTCCGCTTAGACTACCATGTATAGTGAATCAACATTTCGATGAAATTCCAAAATCATATTTCTTGCACACATATCCATTTCTGACCACTCTAGTCTAATCAAGTATAGTAATATGAATAATCGAGAATACATGAAAATACACACAGTTACCTAGTTTTGTCTGGGAAAAAATTATTCATAGTTTCTTCATAGACTACAATGTATAGTAAATCAACATTTTCAATGAAATCTAAAAGTCCAATTTCTTGTACACACATGCATTTTTTACTTCCAACTTCAAGCAAAGTACATTTACATATATTATCAAACATATATAAATGTATAGATATAGCTTGTCTTACAATGGAAAATTGTCAATAGTTTGCCTAATAGACTACCATGTATACCTATTATGATTTGATATTCTTGGTGAAGCACTACATCAGCCATATCTTTCCACCTTATAGTTGTGCAAAATATGGTGACCCTCCCACAAATGCATGACCCTTAAAAATGCTTGCGTGATACATTGCGACCCGAGCCCTCCCAAAAGTGAACCACAGTCGGTGCCCAACAGCACAACAAAGAGGGCGATTGTAAAATTGTTGTTCCACGGACAAGCAAACAAAAGGCATAGTTTATATCGCAAAACTACAACTTAAGCAATGTTATACGATACAGTAAGAAGTTGATTGCGTATTATTGAGTTGACTCGGTCTGCAAAGTACTGTGATGTATGACGTGCCCCGAAACAAGTGATGCAAATAGGCATTTTACTTCTAGCCAAGTGTAAAATGTCGGTACATACCACAACTGTTTTATTAATGTTGTAGTCGTTCCATAAAGCAGCTTCTTGAGTGCTTATTGGCAAAAATTCCAGATACACATCACCATCGCCGTCGCTGAAGAAGTCTCTCCTTGCTTTCACTCGCACGGTAAAGGGACCATTCGGTTTATCAGATGTCATGGTAGTTCCACATTCCTGCTGCACGACAACGTCCACATAGCTACCGAATTGGCCAGACCTCTGTGTAACAGTGACTGGTATCTGTACTTCACAGTTCGGCGTGCACAAAAAGGGCACTGTCGGTACCAAATCGAAAGACGCTATGCCATCATTCTCGTACACGTCGATAACGTCCGGTGCGTTGACCTGTTATGAAAAGATTATTGATGTAAGACATGTAGTGTTTATTCAAATATTCATTATTAAAATGATTATGTGTAAAGTTTTGTAGCGACTGTGACAACGAAATTTCACTAACCTCAATTCCAGCATAAAACGATGTGCTCTGTTTACGTTCAACGGATACCGAGTTCTCAAAGATTTCAACTTCACAGCGAATCTGCAAGCAATAATCACCGGTTTTGTTTTAGATTTGCTGTGTGATATTTTTTCATATCATTTCAATGTTTGGATGGAATGCGACCTCTTCCATTTTCAGGTGACTCTGAGAGAGTATATCAACATTTGGATTGTCTCTCAGTAAGAAAAATCAATGAAATTTGAATTGTCGCCAATAATGTATTAATATGTCATGTGTTTCCTCATCTGATGTTTTTTCCCCAAACTATTGGTTTTTTTTCATATTTTAACTATATATATAACAAATTGCGTATGTTGTTTAATGTTTACTGCTGAGTCATTTTATTAAAAAATAATAAATAGAGAGAACACATCAAAATTAAATCACACTAGATAGAGTTAGTAAAGAACATGAAAACAAAAATAAAAACAACAACAAATTACGACAATACATTACATTAAAAAGAGTTAAGGATAAACAAAAATACCGTGAAATAACATGAAATGCATATAAGCAGTGACAGACAACTGCCATTGGCCTAGGGCATCCTCAGTAAACTATGCAGTTCGAAATTATAAGTTGTCACCTAAACGCACACACCAGTCAAAGGCCTCCTGTACGATTTTGTGAAGCTTTGCCGGATTTAAGGCAAGGTTCAAACACTTTGGATTGAAATTTGCTCATTTTCTTAACTCCGGGTTTCTCGACTATACCGCCGAAAGTTGTAAAACGCTGTTGGCCGAAGTTACCGGCCATAGCGTACATAATGGGGCTTCAGCGAAACTCGACTCGCTCATGCACAATAACATAAACCACCGCGCACATTCCTCCAGTCTAACTTTAGCGCCACCAAAGTTTTGATTTTGAAATGAAGGGACCACGTACATGAGAGAAAATGCCGAGAGAGTTTGACCGGTTTACCTCGCTGTTAATTTTATGCAGGAAATTACAATAACAATGCTTGGTCGAATGACGCAGTGCCTTGAGGGTGGGATCACCAGTGGTATATGGGGAGGAGTACCTTCCCGATGGTGATAAGTGGTGCAGATTACCGTCGCCTAGGTGACTGGCGTATACGCGTGCCAAAAGACACCTATGGTTGATTTCCTGTTGACCAGTCGGATGGCAGAGTTGCAAATACCTGGACTGAACCATTTGGTTTTTTGTGGGTGTCGGTGGTACTTTGACAATATAAGTAAAAATGCACATATATTGAGTTTATTGTCTTGTTTATGAGCGGCCAGTATTTCCAACAGCATAAATTATGTGCATTTGCCCTTGAAGGAATAAATAATTTTCGAATAAAACATCGCGAATGTAACTACATTCCTTAAGCTCGACGCCCAAAGAACCATGAAATCGCCCGACTTTCGATTGAAGAGATGAGTTTTGCCAAACCGCGTATACAGAAAAAAGTGGCAAATGACTTTATTTTTAGAATCATAGACAGTATAGCGAGATGTAAAAAATGTGAAACAGGCTCCCCACCTAACTATCCTAAATGTTTTTGTGTCGAGTTTGTGTTTGATTCGCTTCGAAAATGTGTTCCTACATTCTTATCCGATTGTTTGTGTTAATGAAATGTTTGTTTCGCTTTGGATATTTGTAGAGAAGTTTGGATTAGTGTGTACGGTAATGTTTTGTTTGTGTGGGGAAAGCTTATGGCTAGACGCAGCCGGACCTATGTTGTTACAAAAGTTGATAGAGTCGCCCTTTGACGCTTGCGTTTCGTTTAGTAAAATATTATTCCCTTCCGTGACAAACAAGAATTTTTTACACCATTTTATTCATTTATCTAAAGGGAGCGAAGGAAAAATTAACCATCCATGTAACTAAAGTATGACCCTGACCTATATATGAACTCACGCGCAGCAGTGCATTGTCCTGAACTAAGCGGGGAAATTCCCTGCTGAGTCAGGCCTGGACTTGCGCAATACACTAGCTATGACTCACCCCCACTGAGCAAAACGGAACGACATTCTATTCTCTCTCTCATTTGTTAGATAGATTCTGACTGAGCCGTACCGGAGCCGGTCTGCTCTTCAACCCGTACCGGAACAGTTCCGAAGGTGCGGGTCTCGTTTCTGGATGTGAATTTTATCTGCTGGCTGTTCCCTTTTCACTATGTTTGGAGTCGTCGGAACGAGCGGAACCATAGGGATGTTGCGCAATACCCCTATCAGAACACTGTTGTGCAATACCCCTATCGGGACGTTTCCAGCAGGGGCTTTCCAGGAATTTCGCAATACCGTTCCAGTTGCTTAGTAACTTGTGATGTCATGTTCAATGTCTGTCATTCTACAGTTTTCAGAAAAATTTTCTGAACGACTCTAGTTAACTTGTTCACCCGATAGATAAAATTTTAGTAATTTCCTCTGAACTTAAAATATGTCGGAAGACCATTACTTCAAACAAAATGAGACGTTTCAGATGAATGGTACTGATATCTAAAGTGTTCACTCTTTTATCTCTACGTACAAATGTAGTTCCTAAGTCGTTCTCTACTCTATTCCCACCAACAAAACATTCAATACTCATTTCATTGCGATCTTTATCAATACTTATGATAATATCACAAGTTGTTCTGTTATCTGTTTTCATAGCATAATATCCAACCAAATCGTCAAATTCATCTCCCGTAGCTAACTTTACACATCTAATGAGAACTGTACCATGTTGAAGTATTTTCATATTATCAGTCATCTGTTGATTTACTGTCTGTAAAGTGAGAACAGCTGCCTCATCACCGACACTTTTAAGACCCAGTTTCTTTAAAGTTGTGTCCCAAAATAATCTAACTGGAACTCCGCTAGCTGTATACGAGCAATAATTCTCCCCCTCGTTTATCCACCTTCTTAGTGTATTATCTGCCTTCATTATTGTATTAAGAGGACTAATTTTAAGGTGAATCGGTATACCAAGAAGTGCAATGTATGGATTCGTAGGAGTAAGCCAACTACGAAAATCTAGCAACTTGTATTTGTTAACATTGCTATCAAAATAAATCACATTCGGAGTCCCAGGAAGTTCAGCCACACCTCCTGCAATTTCACTATCCAATATATCTAAGATGTTACGCGGTACATTATAAGGCATGAATTTCTGACTATCCCCATCCCACGTCAGTGCAAAAGGTGTAGGATCATTCGAAGCCTTTGTGGCGTCAATTACGGTTTCATCAATGTCTGTAAGTTCAGAAAATTCTACAGCATGCTCGTGGGGCGCTGCGCGGGCTAAAACGAAATATTTCTCGCGGTCCTTGTAACGAAGGACATAATCCTTATTATGATTAGTAGCTATCTTAGTATTATTGTTCACTTTAACATCACTTAAATCTTCAAGCTCAAGATTTTGTACACGAATTACACCTAGACCGGAGTTACTTGGACCAGACATGATTAACCTATATACAGTGAAAAATAAATAATACCTTGTAATAATATACAACGTACAACGATGATCATTGAGATTGAAAGCAAAACAGGCAAACCGGTTACTATGTATTTTAACCCTTGCATTGACATATCACAGTTTACGAAGATAAGGCTGCTAGAGTGTGGACTGTACAATTCATGGCATAACATAACATCGACGAATAATGTATTAAAATACCAAGAAGGTGACCAAGCGAAGAAGACTAAATCAATACGTCCAGGTAACTACAATATCGATACGTTAAACAAAGCAATCGGGTTGAAGCAAAAATTAATTTTGAAAAACATCTGCCGACAGGCCACGTTCTTCTAACTTTGGCGAAAGATATTAAAGTCTATTTCAATGCCACAGGTAGCTTCGCCAACGTAGTCGGCTTTTCAGATAAACCTGAGAACAACCCCGTGACAAAAAGTACTATGAGTCCAGGTCGAGCAGATTTCTTAACAGTCACTAAATACATAGTTCATTCAGATGTCATCGATGTTTCTGGAAGTTATGTTGGCTTGGGCTCTGACGAATACATACAGGGAGTATTATCAGACTCTTTAAAAACACTTCCCATTCAGGATACAAAAAAATAGGTGAAAAGGTCACCTATAATTTTAAAGACTGCTCAATTTCCATGCCATTGAGAAAAGGTTCAGACCATATGAGTTCAATGCGTATTTGGATAACAGATCAGGATGGAAAGATGATCGATTTCAATAACTGGCCAACTAGCTTTTGTATTGAATTATTGTAGTCGTTCCGCCTACCGGTGCGTTCCGAAGGAACCCTATCGGAAGATAAACCATCCCACGACCAATCCTCCAGCAATATAGATCATCTCATATTTTTTTTGCTCTTGACTTGGCTGATAATAATCTGAGAATTGAACTGCCCCTTCGGAACGGCTTTGCACCGCTTCTGCTTCTTCTAGGATTTCTGCATCTGTATCTCTTAATTCTGCCGCAGCATGTGCATCCTTTGCCTGATTTTCTCTTTCCCAGTCAGCCTGTAGTAATCTTTTTTCTGACCAGACGTTGCGATCATGTTCAAATTTTTCTAATGCTTTATCATGTCGGACCTTTTCTTCAATAAGAGCCTCACCATTCCCAGAAAGCTTTTGTCCGATAATATTTCCTCCTGTGAATGCCGTTGCATTTAATACAGCACCGAGAACTGTCATTCCTATAGCTGAAGCCATAGCTAACTGTATATTATTACAAAGTATAAGGTTCTGCAGGAATAATATTTTTCTGTTCAAGGAGATCTTTGGTCGCAACCGCGGCAGCAGTCGCACCGCCTAATTTTGCCAAGCGAGTTAAATTTGGTCGACTTGGATCGCCAACCTCTATTTTCAGAAATTTGCTGGAGATCATTAGATATCCCATCGCAAGTCCTGCGATTACAATACCATCGTACATTGTGTTTACAACTGTTTTAGTATCCATGATTGCTGACTAGTATATAAAATAAAAAATAAAAATAAAATATGGGGTAGTTAATCCATCTCATACAATGTAGAGGAGCTGGAAACCTCCCCCCCCCCTCCCCTCCCCTCGGAACCCCTGTCGGAACTGTTCTGGAGGGAGCCGCTACGGGCTCTGTTTTTTTCGCTTTCTGAAGCGGTTCATCTTTCCGGAGGGGACAAATATGTCGAGCACGCCCCCAATATAGCCCTAATGCAGTCAATGAAACTCCCACAATTCCTAAAACAAGATAACATTTATTATACCAGCTATCACACTGTTGTGGTACGTCCTGAAAGGGACTTATACAGTTTGCCGCTACCGCATCGCTATCATTAATCATTGCTTGGCGTTTCTTCTCCTTGTTTTGCCTGTTCCATTCCGCTACTCGCTTGCCCGCAGCAACTCTCCCTGGATGCTTCGGCGGTAACGTCACTTTCTCTATGTTGCGCTGTGTCGGAGTCGTTTCCGTTTGCGGTGTGGGCCCCGTCGTCGTTTCCGTTTGCTGAGTCGGAACCGTTTGCGAAGTTGAATCCATTTATTTCAGGTACTATATTAAACCCGATTTTTTTAAAATTTAAATGTTTACCCGTAATTAAACCGGTGGAAATTAGAGCAATCAGGGGCCCCCATGTGTACGCTATCCGTCCTGATAATCGTTTTATTTCACTGTTTAGAATAAAATCCTTTTTAAGATCAGTGGCATAGTTATCTCGATCATCGATTGGAACTACCTGACTTATTGCACGGGCTCCTAGATCTATGAAACTTTGAGTGATGGTATCACTTATAAGAGAACTGTATTTCGCTTCGTACATTTTGAAGGCTTTATCCACCGTTTCATCTTTCCATTTTTCTACGTCAACAACTGTAATCTCCTTACCAAAAAATAACTTACTTTGACCACTTGCGATGACACAGAGTATTTTTTCACGTTTCGTCTCTATTATGGATCGAGCGTCCGACGCTGCGGTTGGCTCTTCGGAATGCGCTGCCATATTTGCCGCTGCCGATGACTTTATTAAATTCTCCATTGTTTGCAGTATGTTATCTATTCTTAGTAAAAAATAAAAAATTCGTTTAAACCTGAATCCGAAATAAAGTATTAACATAGTCTGGAATGTTAGTACCCCTAACGTACCGACAGGGATTCCGGGAAAATTCTCCTCCATTTAAATCTATATGTATATAGAAACACAAATAATGAGTACAGACCTATTCCCAGTTGCTTTTCAATTGAATAAGACGAGCGTACCGACAGTACAGCATGCTGATATTCCTACCAAACCGAATGGAGGAATAAAACCTATTCTCATGGACTTAGAAATATATGTAACGCCGACAGATAAATTTACTTTTCATCCTCGGGATGTGTTCAAAGATAACGTAATCACTCATCGATCAGCGAAAGAAAGTAATGTCTGGCTGGGCAGTCCGCATATGAAATATTGGGACCAGCAACTGAATTTCGCTGTATGGTGCAGCACTACTGGTTGTGGTATATCATTCGCCCATCTCTTCGGTTCCGAAGGGAAATTTCCTCCACAAATACGATCATTCTGCCGTTTCCATGTATACTTTACAATACGTCGGATCCTTCACGAAATGGGCGTTGCACTTCCAGACGATACCCCCACCTTCAAAGCGGGCGACAATCCGTACAATCTCGTCCAATATGAACTTCTCTGTACAGAATTTGGAAATATAAGCCCAACGAAGTCCGACTTTCGTTATCGAAAAGGTCAAAATAAAGGTCTTGGTTATGGATATGAATATTACACTAATCGTGGGCCTGTTCGACAGCCAAAAGCGATATACAACGGTCATGACTTTTTCCTCTCCGCCGACGGAGGCGTTTTCTATACACATACAATTTTTGGAAAGAAAAAACATATACTGCCCGACAAAGAACGACCGCACTACTATTTCTTCCGAAATGATGGATCGGAGGGACAATATAATAGTTTCATTCCTCTGAAGGGAGACTCGGGTCTAACAAAGGCTGGCCTAGCCCGCCTCAATGAAAGTCTTAAGCCTACGTATATTGCATACTCGGCGCACAAGCTAATATTCGCAGTACAATAGTGGGTGATACTGGCAGTGCAGAGCAAGTCCGAAAAGAATTCGGTGTTCTCCTCGAAGATGAAATTCGTAATACCGACAAAGTAATTAGTTATAGGCGATATCAAGACACAATAATGAATACTGGCGTCAAACTTGATATGGCAGTCTCACCAAATTTACTTCTCTTACCGTCTGAAATGGTCATTCTTTCGGGCCCGGCAATCTCGGGTTATAATAATGAATTGCAATACGCAACAGAATCTATGGTCTTCGGAGTGAATGGTGATATAAACACGGAAGTTCGAGAAAGTGCTATACATGAGATGGAAGGAGGGGAGGATCCTGTGAAGTGGCAGGACGAGCCCGGAGGAGCGACTGATACGAGTCGGGGGATCCTCCTCCCCTCCCCTCCCCTCCCCTCCCCCCGGAACGGGCAGCATCTGCAGACCCTATTCACGAATTCGGCAAAATTGGTTTGTTATCTTTAGCAATATTCATTACTATTGTAGGTACTGGAATAAAGTCACTAAATATATAGTTCATTCAGATGCTGTCGATGTGACTGGAAATTATGTTTCATCTAACTCGAACCAGTAACTTAAAAGAACTAGAAGAGATTCATTAATTTACAATATATAGATCCAGAGGAAATGTCAATATACGCTACCCCGCCATTCAACATGATTATAAATGGACCGACAGATTCTGGCAAAACAGAATTTATGTTGGATCTCCTCACTGGTCCGTACTTAAGGAAATTCGAATATGTGATATTCATTTGCCCAACATTCATGATTAATAAAACGTATAATAGAAGATTCATTTTCACCGATGACAACGTATTCGTGTTTCCGGTCGGACCCGATGCTGTGAATGATACACTAACCTACGTACGGGACGAATGGGCCGGTACAAACACTTTAATAGTACTCGACGACTGCGCCTGGTCCAAAGATATGAAGAAGCGCAGTGATGTTTTAGTCCAACTTGGTTTCAGCGCAAGACACTACGGACTATCTGTCTGGGTTCTGACTCAGCAATATACTAGTATTAGTAAACCATTCAGGGAAAACATAAAGATGTTAGTACTATTTTACACACCGAACAAGATAGACAACAAAACTATTATAAAAGAACATGGAATGGAGATGTCAGAACGGGAAGCCGTGGGCCTAATCAAGCAATTGAAAAGGATACAATTCAGTAAACTAGTATTTAATTTTCAGCATCCGTACGGCATAAAATTATTCGTATAATATAGCAATTATGGAAGCTGAAGGAACTCTTAGAGAATTATATTACAACCCGAAAACTGGATTTGGAGGTGTACAAAAATTGTATGACGCAGCACGGGCCAGCGGACTCCACGTTACTAAGAAAGAGGTGCAGGACTGGTTAAAAACTCAGCTAACTTATAATCTACATAAACCGGTCCCTCGTACTCGTGGCGGGAGGCGCGTTTTCGTAACATCGATAGACTCTCAATGGCAAGCGGATCTCGTGGAATTCCCTCCCCCGTTCGCAAAAGAGAACCGTAACATTCGATACATGCTAACAGTAATCGATGTGCTCAGCAAATATGCATGGGCCAGGCCGATACAGTCAAAAACGGCTGATGATACGTTACAGGCGCTACAAGACGTGATTAAGAAATCCGGGAGAAGGCCCGACAAACTTCAGACAGATGAGGGGCGGGAATTTACTAACCGAAAAATGCAGGGGTGGCTCCAGGAGTCAGGCATTCATTGGTTTCACACCTACAGTGACAAAAAAGCTAGCGTCGTTGAACGTTTTAATCGAACCCTCAAGACGATGATGTGGAAATACTTTACATATAAACAGACACGTTCCTGGCTCCCCATTCTACCCCACCTTCTCGAGAATTACAATAACACCGTTCACGGAAGTATCAAAATGAAACCCAGGGACGTAACAGAGGAGAACGATTGGCAGGCATTTTATACACTATTCGGTCCTGAGTTGGCAGCCGGGGGAGTTGACCCTGAATTCAAGCCGGGAGAACGGGTTCGAATTACAAAATACAAGACCACTTTTAAGAAAGGATATTTACCAAATTGGACAGAGGAGATTTTCGTAGTTTCAAAAGTGGTGTATGCGGCTGGACTGGGAACGCCACCAGTTTACAAAATAAAAGATCTGAATGGAGAGGAAATACTTGGCACTTTCTACTCCGATGAACTTCAGAGCGCCCTTTCGGAACGGGGAGCCGACGAGCTGTACAGAGTAGAACGAATTTTGAAGACGAAAAAAATTAGAGGAAAGAAATATTATCTGATAAAATGGAAAGGTTATCCAGAAAGTTTCAATAGTTGGGAGCCGGAGGAAAATGTTATTAGAACTTCGTAAGTTCCTGTGCTGGTACTTGTCAAGTACTACGTAAGTACTTCGTAAGTTCCTGTGCTGGTACTTGTCAAGTACTACGTAAGTACTAACGTAAGTATTTACGAAAGTTATTCAGTAAGTACCATGGACGAAGTCTTAATTTCTTGAAAGCTGAAAGTGACAGCTTACCATTATTCTTCCAACCACCTGGCCAAGTATTTATCATGTACTGTCGTAAGTAATGTTCACTTACTGCATCTCGTCTGGCCGTATGTGGATGAGGTGGTACAGGGAAGGATTTGTAGAGTTCCGAAGGGGGACATATTAAGTTTGCAAGATCTTCAAAGCGACTGTGCATGTTGCCCTTATCCGTTCTTTTGAGTCCCCTTTGTTCAGCTTTCTTGATAAGTTCTGGTTGAAGTATAATGTACACAACTGCCATGAGCCACAGACCAGTAACTTCAAAGTCTTGCTTGTAATCGTAGTGTTCCTTCAGCATCATATCAAGTGCCTGTAAGTCAAACGGAGCATTGTAAGCGTGCACAGATTCACAGGCATTAAGAAGTTTGTGTAGGTTCTTGAGTGAGACTCGAGGTTGTTCTAGTTGTTCTTGATTAGGTGGATAATAAGCTTTTTCAAGTTCCTCCTTGCTGAAACCGTCTATTAAAAATCCTTGGCTGCCGCCGCTCCATGCAATTCCAAAGTCAAAAGCTTGTGGATATTCTACTGGCCCGACTGTCTCGGTATCAATTGTTGGATTAAGTATATTCTTGAGCACTTCAGGCGTAAGAGATTGATGAATTACCAAACATGGAAGTCTGTAGTCGTGGCAAATTTCTAAGAAAGTCTGTTTGAACTTATTGTGAATCTCTTCTAGTTCTTCTAAGGCGCCTATTTCGTACGACCTGGCTCGAGTCAACACATTCTGCCTGCAATAATCCCAAGGCATATCTTTGAATATGATAATGAAATTGTCTAAATGGTCAAATGCTCTATAAACAATCTTTTTTTCTTCCGCTGCCATGGAAACGCCCCGGATTCTAGAAAAAGTCAGATGTTGAATTATGGAAGAGTCACAAATAATGTAGTGTTCTGAAGGGTAGCCCCCCTCCCCCTCATCCACCCAAGCCTGATATTGTAAACTAAGAGTATGTTCTATAAACTGTTTCTGAAAATCGGCAATCGAAACGTGGCGCCCATTATAAAAGTCGGCAATGTTGCTAGAAAAACTAGTGTCAAATTCTGGTACGTGAGTCACCGTAGCAACTCCCTCTTCTTTCAAATTTACTGCATCGTAACTCTTACCACTTCCAGTTGGTCCATTTATGAATATGTATGACATTTTGGGGATACTATATCATAGAAAAAAATTTTTTAAATTATTTTTTATTAAGATATATACGATAAGACAATGACAATCCTTTCTATTTCAACTGCAATAAAAATACTTGAAACCGGAGAAGGCGTCCGAATCAGTGACGGCAAACTCATATTTGAAGAATATTTGGTAGATCCTTTCATATACGTAGACAGTGAGCTAGAAGTAGTTTTCCCCATCGGACCTAAGTACGGTTCTAAAGATCCTGCTACATGCGATGAAATGTGTGTCCGTTGGCAACCGAGTCTTCAAAAGTTTACCGATTTAATAATATTCCGTACCCTAGGTGAAAGTTTCGATGCATCTACTGCTAAAAGTTATGCTGCAAGCCTGGCCGCTCACTCCAAGAATACTACTGGATTTTACAATCCATCTAAAGTGTATCAGAAGCGAGGGAGCGAGGCACAGCCAGTGGCGTATTTTAAATTTCGGTTTAAAAGAGGGCCTCATGATTTCGCTACATGTATTGATATGGTTCAAGAAATTGACTGTGCTTTTAAAACAGTGAGCCCATTGCCAGTCCGAGAAAAATCCTGCTATTGTACCTCGTAATATCAGGAAAGGTAGTAAGATAGAATTCTTAGCATTTAAACCGCGCTTAAGTAAGCGTGCTCTTTCTTTCACTGTTGAGAGGTTATTTTGTGCTGCGCCTAATAAACCAGAAATTCAAGATGCGGAAGAACTAGTCGACTTAGAAAGATTAGGTGAGATATATAAACAAATAAATGCTGACAAAAATATTATAGTGGATTTTGATGACCTATCATAGAATAATTATTTTTTCATTTTAAAAATTTTTAGGATAGTATATATATCATAAAGATGGCCCGTCGATTACATACAGCATTCAAGGGAGCAGTTTTACGAAAAGAATTTCCTGAAGTCAAGCGAGTCGAGGATATCGGGGAGCTGGTGGATATTGAAGGTATGGTCAAAGGGGGAAAGATGTACTCTGTTTATACCGAAATGGAAGTCAAATTATCGGATCCGAAAACTGGTAATACACAAATTCGTATATTGCCTGTTAAATTAAAAGATACATACACAAAAGATGTAAGAGGGGCGGATGTGGGGCAACAATTAGTAAAACGCTACGACGATATGCTTGATACAATTGAAGCTGTTGAGGGTTCTGGTCTCGTTCTCGAGGAGATACTTAATTTTGAAGTAAATCTAGTAGAAGTTTTACTCGGGGCTGGCCCGGACGGATTCAACTTCCCGGATGGTTAAAAAATAAGCATTGTGTTAGCGATCTTATTCTACCGCCGGGGGTCGAGAATCGTTTTCAGTATGCCGTCGTAGCAAGTATAAAGTTGAGCGATCCCGAGTTTCGTGAAAAGAGGGGTGGTCAGGTAAGGAGAAAATGGAATACGTACGCCCCATTTATTGCTGACTACTGTTGGGAAGGTATTCCCTTTCCTACGCCCGCCGATCTGACTGTATTCAGGCGCTTCGAGCAGCAAAATCCGGGCACGAAACTTCAAGTGTTTCAGATCCACGAGTCCGATCCCGATCCGTCAGACATAACTGTGTTATATAGCGGAGCCGAGGGGGGAGCGGATCGGGTAGCAAATATATTACTGATAGTTGGTGGGGAGGGAAGAACCCGGGGTCACTTCGTGCCAATTACTTCTGTTAAATCGTCTTCTTAATTCTCATACTAATCGTAAGAATAAGCACAGAAGGAAGTGTATTTGCCTGGTTTGTAAAAGAGGTTTTAAGTCAACAGAAGAATTAGAAGAACATCAGGTATACTGTGGAACAGACACTGCCCAGCCAGTTTTTCCTAAGGAAGTATGTCAATTCGAAGGACATCGGAAGAAGGTTCCTTCTCCCTACGTCGTCTATGCAGATACTGAGGCAATTATTGAGAAGGGGACCGGCCGGCACATTCCAATTTGTCTTTCATATGTTATGGTGGAACGGTGGGGCGCCTTCGGAACGAGGCCAAAAGTTTATGGTAAAAGAACATTCACAGGTCTCTCCTGTGTTACAGAATTTCTAAAAGATATGAAAGAACGGGCCGAGTATTATTCGAAATCGTATTATTGGAAAATAATACCGATGAAAGATAGATCTAATTACAATGATCCAGTCTGTATTGCATGTGGAGAGCCCGCCGGATATCGAGTAGTGAAGGAGGAGGCGACCTTCTATTGCGAAGGATGCCGGCCGTCGAGAACCATTCCTATCTACTTTCACAACCTCAAGGGATACGATGGTTCTTTTATTTTGAAAGAATTACATGAAATAGATGATGGGGGTACCGGACCAGAGCCTAAAATCATAGCTAAGACGAGCAATGGTGGAATTATGGGTCTCTCGAAAACATTTATTTTTCACGCCTCAATTGTTGTTGCCGGAGGGAAGAGGGAGATAAAGAAACGTTTCTTTTCTATAAAGTTTATGGATAGTGCTCAGTTGATGATGGGGTCATTGGCGAAGTTGGCAAAAACTGTGCCGGACCACGGATGGACGACACGGTACCACTTACGTACCCGGACATTCAAAGGGCGAAAGGTTTCTTCCCTACGAATATTTAGACTCGGTTGACAGACTGGAAGAGGAGGAGCTCCCGGAGAGGGGGGAATTTTATAGCGAATTGACGGAAGAGGGGATTTCAGAGTCCGATTACGAACATGCTTTGCGAGTATGGGATGAAGTTGAGTGTAAGACGATTCGTGATTATATGGAATTCTATTGTGAGACTGACGTTCTACTTCTTGCAAATATATTTGAAAATTTTCGTGACACATGTTTAAAAGCATATAGGTTAGATCCAGCCCACTATATGTCAGCGCCAGGTTTGACATGGGATGCTATGTTACTTTACACAGGTAATAAATTTAAACTCATTCAAGATGCTGAGCAGATGAATTTCGTACAACGGGGGATTCGAGGCGGCATCAGCCAGTGTAATATTCATTATTTACAGACAAATCATCCAGCTTACGTCGCCGAAGGGGCTGGTGAAGCTGGCGGGAATTACGATCCGGAGAAACCGGTGACCGAAATAAAATATCTCGATGCTAATAATCTTTACGGATGGGCAATGAGTCAAAAAATGCCAACTGGCGGACTTCATTGGATGACGATGGAAGAGTGGGATGAATGGGAAGAAGGGGGCGGAGCTGGCGGGGCGTGGGGACCCGGCGCCACCTTTCCACCAAGTTTTCTAGAAGTAGATCTAGAATATCCGGTCGAATTACATGAAGAACACAGCGATTTGCCATTAGCGCCACATCACTATGAATTTCCGAGGCAGGGCACTCGACTGATTACAAGTGTGTTGGACAGAGAGAGATACGTCTTACACTACAAGTTGCTGGAATTCTATCTTCGGATGGGAATGAGATTGAAAAAGGTGTATCGTGTGCTTGCTTTCGATGAAGCTCCATGTCTCGCGGAATATATTGACTTTAACACTAAAATGAGGCAAAGGGAAAGACAGATTTCGAAAAGAATTTCTATAAGCTGATGAATAATGCAATGTTCGGTAAGACAATAGAAGATGTTCGAAAGTACAGAGACTTTAAATTTGTTTCGGACTGGAACGGTACGGATAGTGGTCGTAAAAAGATTCAGAAGTATAATCCAAAGACGAAACATATAACTTTCATAACTTCCGAAGAGGATGGCGATTCCTGCGACAGTGCCCTACTGGAACTGAAAACGGATGAGCATAGATATGTAAAACCAGTTTTCATCGGCGCCGCAGTACTGGAACTTTCTAAGCTGCTAATGTATGAGACGCATTACAATTACTTTCGGACCCAGTTCCCTGGAATACGATTAGCCTACATGGATACTGATAGTTTTGTTTACAGTGTGCCGATCCCGGATCCGGACGTAACTTTCAATGATATAGTCCGAGAAGATGTTGAAAAGAATGGTGAGAAGTCTATATATGATACTAGTGGGATGAGTGGGCCCAACTTTCCGAAGATTAATAAAAAGTGATAGGTAAATTTAAAGATGAGTTGAATGGTGAACCTATTCTTGATTTTGTCGGCATACGCTCGAAAGTGTATGCTTTTCGAACTCCCGTTTCCGAGATGAAAAAAATAAAGGGTTAAAGATGTTTGTGTTAGAAAACATTTGAACTTTGAAGATTATAAAGATCTATTTGAAACTGGGAAGGAGCCCGAGCAGGCACAATTTGTACAGTTTGTACGGAAAAAGGCTGGAGAAATCCGTAGTGAAAAGCGTAGTAAAATTATGATGGCGCCAAATGATATCAAACGTGTGCAGTTATACAATCTGAACACGGGCGAATGGCTGGCAGAAACACGGCCGATAGGAATGACGGGTCATGGTTAAAATTGTAAAGACTTTAATCTACTATTTTCAACAGTGACCTGGGCATCACTGATAACATAAACGTGGGCAAATATATTATCATTGTGAGCGTCATCGCCACCCCACGAGGCATCTTTCTTCAGGATCTCAAGCTGTATTCCGTCCTTTGTGTTCATTACTCTAAGACCATTTCCATGAAATTCAATATCTTTAAAACTACGCAGATCGATAAACAGACAGAATTTATTCTTCAAATAATCGACCTCATCTATATCAATTTCACACCAATCTTTATCTTCAGCAAAATACCGTCGTGTTTCTTTCCAAAATTGTCTTGGTATCATCTTCTGAGCGTACACTTATTTGCAATGCCTTCGATTGATACAGACACAGATTCAATGGATGGATTAAAGAAAAGTTCACTGTTCAGTTCTGTCTGATTCTGATTTTAGTGAAGAGTAATAAGATACCTCTAATGCTACGTCGTGGCACATTTATATTTTCATTGATAACCGTGTCCGATTCTTTGAATGGGATCATTCTAAAATAATGTATATGCTCGTAGAGAAAACTTTTCCCACTGTTGTAATAACCAGCAGTATCTCTCGCGAGTACGGAATCAGAATTGTTTCGTATTCCATTTGAATGTTTTTTAATTTATAATTGGCTGTAACAACCTGATTACTGACAAGTAATTGGGAGGCAGGTGCAAGCGTAATTTCCCATTCGATATGACTCCCTAACTCTTTTGGATATGCAACTCCATGACCTGTTATGAGGGGATGAGACAGACGAATAGCATATTTTGTTTTATATGTGTCGAAAAGTAACTTATCGCCCACGACGGCGGCATCTGCATCGGTCGCACCGCTTCTTAATTTTCTTAGATTTTCGTTCTGAATTCCGTACAGTGTCATGTTCGTTCTCTCCTTTTTATGTTTGAAGAGATCACGATAACATTCAATGAGGTTATATTTGTTCAAATTGAAAAGTGGCTGACCCTCAAATTTGAGAACCATACGCTCCACCAAATTTTTTGCAACATTTTGTACTACTCGGTTATATTCATCTCCCATTACTTCGAGATCAAAAACCAGATCGAAAGTATCTGGAACTAGTACTACTCCGCTTTCTAACTTTGGACATCGTATGTTAAGTGTCTGGCCTGGATCTGCCACAGTTGGATTATGAGCAATCACATGATGAGTTCTTTCTGACTTCGTTCCCTTCGGTATTCGGTTGCTGAAAGTCGGTAATAATGATCTATCGTACCCCATTTTTGTGTAATGTATATAGTAGAAGAAAAAAAGAAAATTAAGTTTCACTTCGTGTATATAATGACTTAGAAGAAAAAATCACATCTTTACGTAAATATTTCCGTCTGCCTGAAAGATAAATCGATTGCCTGTGTCGCGAATCAATCGAAGAACCCAATATTCTTGTAAATGTTGGACTTCCATTTCATCATTGTCAATCTCCTGAAAGACGTTTATGAATTCTAGTCGCTTAAAGAAGTTAGTCTTTTGACATTCCTTGATGAAAGCTAATATGTTATGATATAGATTATCATCTTTGAGTCGGACACCTGGATTTGCTCGAAGGATATGGCGATTTACCCGCCGAAGTTTGCACCATTCCAATTCGACAGAGAAACCAAACAGGTCTTTATTTTTAGAAAGAAACTTTGCAATATTCTTTTCACCAAACATGTCGATTCCGTAGGGGGTGATATATTAATACATAATTTTATTTATAATGACTAATGTTAATCCAGTTAAAAATATCCATAGCTGTTCTCCAACAAATCCGACAACCGATCCTGCTGTTTTTAATAGAAAACTGACAAGGGAGCCGATTAAACCTGGTATTGCAGCAGCACTTTTTGCAGCCAATGTTTTTAACCATTCGCCAAATTGCTTTACAATTTCTTTCGCTTTTGTATATACTTTGGGCGGACCTGAACCAGACCCGCCAGTTCCTGCTCCCCCTCCTCCTCCTCCTACTTTAGTCACAGCCAGGGCAATTGTTGATATTGTCATTCCAAGGGCAGTCAGTATTGCAGCGATTGTAATACCATTTCGTTTAAATAATTCTGTCAGCTTCAGCCTGAGTGACAATTCTGGATCGGAAATTACATCACGAAGAGACCTAGTCGTAGCCAGACTTTCACGTGCCCCGCTAATCTTGCCATTTTCGTATTCAATTCGATTGTCAATTTTAGCTTCTCTTGTTATGAGTTCAGCTAGTAGTTTCTCGGCTTTTTCTTTTGCTTGGGTGTGTTCTACAGGAATTTCCTCTAACTGTTTTTCAACTTCTCTTTTCTCTAGCCTTATTTTAACTTTTTCATTGTTAAGGTCGCTAATACGCATATTCGCAATCTTTAATTCATCATTAATAGCTCTATATTCTGGGTTTAGATTGTTCCATTGTTCGATTTTATTTTCAAAAGCTTGTATTTTGTCTGCATTACCAGACGCATCTTGTCGTAAGAATGTCAGTTCATCTTTGTATATACCCATATCTTCTGGCGTCATCTTCTCAGCCGGTATTTTATCGTTTTTTCACATCTTCAGAATACAATGTACGACTCACATATTCGGGCTCTGCGCTAGAGCGACCTCCTAATACATCTCTCATAAATTCATGTCCTCCTTTTTCTCTCATTAATGTGGTGAGCTTATAAAATCCACCTCCTCTATCTTTAGACAGCTTGAGGTTTTTATAATACAGCTTTCCATCCCTAATCTCAGATTCCGTAGCCAATACATTTAGTGCATCCGGATCAGTAATTTTATTCTCATTTAAGAATTGATTAACCATACTTAATTTTTTATCTACTCTAAGTTCAGTCAAACGATCAACCTTTGGGCTAGCAAGGAAAGGATCAGCTTCTGCAAGGGTATTATCATCGTCCATAAAGAATGTTTTAGCAGTAACGTCATCATTCAAATTTGCATCATCGAAATCCTGGAGTGGTATATCTTCTCCTCCTTCTGCCATATTGTATTTCTATATTACTACAATTATTTTTTATCATCCCTTACATATACAGTAAAAAAAAAATGCACATCTCAGTTGTTGAAAGCGTTGAACAATTGGCTGATTACATAGAAAGAACAAGTGCTGCATATCGACGAAGTTATAAATTAATGGGTCGAATTGATATGGCTCTCAATATTACTAAGGGAATTCTTGTAAGTTCTGCTGTCATAGCGGCAATTCCGACAGTTCCAGTTCTTTTAGCTTTAACTCCTATACCAGGTGTTATTATTGATGTGATACAAGGAAAAACGGGTGTAGCAAAGAGACGAGAGAAGTATAAACATTATTACGTTCAATATAAACAGCTGCTTACACAAATACAAGAAAAAGGTGCAACAACAGAAAACGGGTCAGAACTTATTCAGGACATATTTCATCAGGCGCTAGAAATTCAAAAACAAGAAGGATTTAGTCCACCTCTGGAAAGATACCTAAGACATTATGGATTGAATGGATATGAAAGTTAGATTCAGAAAAAAATTCTGTAGAAAATGTTTCTGAAAACTGTAGAATGACAGACATTGAACATGACATCACAAGTTACTAAGCAACTGGAACGGTATTGCGAAAGCCCCTGCTGGAAACGTCCCGATAGGGGTATTGCACAACAGTGTTCTGATAGGGGTATTGCGCAACATCCCTATGGTTCCGCTCGTTCCGACGACTCCAAACATAGTGAAAAGGGAACAGCCAGCAGATAAAATTCACATCCAGAAACGAGACCCGCACCTTCGGAACTGTTCCGGTACGGGTTGAAGAGCAGACCGGCTCCGGTACGGCTCAGTCAGAATCTATCTAACAAATGAGAGAGAGAATAGAATGTCGTTCCGTTTTGCTCAGTGGGGGTGAGTCATAGCTAGTGTATTGCGCAAGTCCATTGAATGTGAATGACTCAGCAGGGAATTCCCCGCTTAGTTCAGAACAATGCACTGCTGCGCGTGAGTTCATATATAGGTCAGGGTCATACTTTATTTACATGGATGGTTAATTTTTCCTTCGCTCCCTTTAGATAAATGAATAAAATGGTGTAAAAATTCTTATTTGTCACAGAAGGGAATAATACTTTACTACTGTCGCAGTGTAGATTCTTTCCTTAGTTTTGTGTTTGTGAAAATTTATTTTAATGCATTTTAGTGGTCTTGCTTCCGATTAGCGAGGCAAGTATATTAATTTTGGTCACGTTGTGAGTCCCTTTTGGTGGTTCGGTTTGTTTGTTCTATATTTCTTTACTTCGGTAAATTTTGTTTTGACTGGTGTGTCTTTTAGATTTTTGCGGAGGTTTGTGAATTTTTAGGCAATAAGTACCACTGCGGGGTACGGATTTTATGTTTATTGGATCAAGATACTTACAAGTATCCTGGTTGATGTGCTTGTTCTCGTACATTTTAATTAATAGTTCATTTACTTTGTTTACTGTTTGTTCTGGCTTGTTATGTATAATACTGAGTGTTACGTAATTGCCTTTCGCATTCGAGTACGTAATCGTTTGTGTTGACAATAACGAAAAAACGACCCTTGTCGAAGGGTTATTTTCCCAAAATTTGTCCAATGTTTGCAAGCTGGTTTATCGCGATTCTTTTGGCACGCGACATGTTTTGTTTCCTTGTTTGAAAGGGTATCTCTAGAAGTGCGAGTTTAGCAGCTTCAGATAGCTTTCAAGTTTTTGTTTTTTTGTTGTTCGTGGAGTCCAATTTGACTTTTCTTTGAATTGGTGTTGTTGCGATTGTTTGTGTCTCACGGTGTAGCGTAGTCACATTATACGACTTTATTTGTTGAAATCCTGAGGTGGTTTTATTCTGTTTGGTTTTGTTGGTGTCCGAATGAATTTTAAGGCTTTTGCCTAGTACTATTTTTCGGAGTTTCATAGTTTGAGCGATGATAGGTTGTTGTTGAATTTCATGTTGTTGTCGGCTTTTCTTTGGAAATAGCTGATTTATTTCCACAGCCATGTTTTCTGTTACGTTACTGTGATTGTTTATTTTGTATTTAATGTTGTGTTTCAGTTGTTTGTTATGTGTACGATTTTTGTTATTTCTTTTAAGTGTTTGTGTGTTCTATGTCATCTTATCGTATTTTTTGGTAGTTCCCTTTTTGAAGTATTTGGTGGCCCTGAAAAGGGCCGCTTGGTATGGGTTTTTGTTAGCGCTTGGCGCGTTTGTTTTGGCGATAAGCCTAGCTTTTTATGCTTCTTTTCGCCGATTCGATGTGCTTGGTGAGTAGGTGTTTGCCGCCTTCTTGTCACTGTGTGTGCTTACATGGACAGTCTGCATAGCCCTTGAATGTGGTCTCGATTTTGATCAAACTTACAATTTGGAGTATATATCAAAACTGATAAATGATTTATGTGATTACTGTAGCTATAGATAGGCTACATTCAGGACGGGCAGCGACGGGCAGTAATTAGTAGGCAAAACAGGTGGTTTTCACCGTGGGCAGAACTCGGTGCAATGATACTGAACATTAATAGTAAGCCTGTCACCTTGAAGGTAATGCTGTAGGTGAAACAAGGACACACGATGGTACAAACAACACCACAAGTGAAACGTACACACAGAAATACACACGTTCCTACGTTGTGCCCATCCGGGCCACGCGATTAAAATATGACTGATACTGCTGGATAGTGTTAATTGGGTCGGTAAACAGTCAATTAATAGTTTAATTGACTACCTGGGTGATTGGCAGGTCGTGTCCAACGACGCATATGCAAAGCAGGCCAAAAGACAAAAGCCCCCAAAGTTATTGACAGCTGGCCAGGGGTCACCATGAATACGTAATGAAGCTTCACTACGCAGAAACTGCGTAGTCAAGCCCTTCTTAACCGGTCAAACTCTCTCGGCATTTTCCGGCATGTAGCTAACTGAAAAAAATTCGTCTGAGTCTAAGAGTAGAAAATATTTTAAATATTTCGACAGAATGCATAGAAAGAAGCGGAACGAGCAATAATGGAAAGTAATGTGTGATAAAGCTTTGTGTGAGAACATATTCTGGTGTTTTATACTCTACGATTTTCCTAGCACTTTATTTAATCTGCATGACTAGTAGAACACAAATAGGAGCAATGATCCCAGAAACTGAATATTTGATTAATCCTTTTTAGATTTACTAAAATTATAAGGGGGTTTGTAGTTTAACTTTCCATTTCATCAATAAATATGTCGAAAGCGAGCACAAGGTAGTAAATGCCTTGAAGCTGAGCTAGCATCATACCGCATTGCGCCGGGCAAAAAGTCGCCTCGTTTCTGTCATTCGAATATTCAATACTCTGACTTCTAACTATTCATGACCTTCTCCTTGCGGTATTTCTTGTTGTGCATTCTTGCCTATTCTACTGAATATTAGCTTGAAAATTCGATTGTTGAATGACATTAGAAATGCTAGACAAACACCGTTGTATGATGTATATTTAATTTCATCGAATTTCACACCATTGGCCATGACAGTTGGACGAGATCCCAATCCTTCGGTATGTTTTCTCTATGAATTTTCTGATACGATTGCATAAGTGATTTAGAAAAATGTCGATTTTTGACCCTTAATGTTTTCTGTGGAACCAATGTACTAAGGTCAGCACTGTTATCACTTATACTATATTCACCATTTTTTATAGGTTTGTCGCTCAGCCTTAAATGATTATAACCTTTCCGCTGTAGGTCGTACATTCAGAAAAATTCTGACCGCATTCGAACTCCTAACGTACATGTACGGCACCCAGTCACCTAGCGAAGACATCATAGTCAAAACCGCTTGTAAGCCAACCTTCCGCGGCCAGATGTTTCAATAAGATTCAACTAAAATGCCTTCACGTTGACGTCATCGTAATGTTTGTGACAACAAGGCATTCAGAGTGGGTCGTGACATGGTACACAAAAGACACACGTCGATAGTTTTCAAAATGTCGGTTACCTTTTCTGTAAGGCGGAAACCGATTGGACGAGACTTAATGTTGTTCAATGTTTGCATATCTCATACGAACATTATTTTGTCATTTAGGGAAGAGGGAATAGTCTTATGCAGAAGTCATGAGATAAATAATTAAGCAAGTGCGACACTTCAAGCGATACAAGGAAAATTCATGAACTGAAAAAAAGCAATATAAACCAATACGTTAGGTATTTGTCGAGAAATTTGAGTTACTTCGACAGACAGCCGGTACGTAGTCATAAAGATAAAAATTGTGGCGATTGAACACCACTTCTGTTTTGGTAGTGCAATTGCGACAAGAAATCCACCCCTACCCTGGTGCAATGGATTCCAGAAAAAAATAAAGGTACATGGCATGCATAAATAAAACTCTTAAGTCACGTAACGTTGATCGAAAAGTGGTTGTGTTGCTGAACAGCAGTTGACGGACGCTTGACCTCGACAACTCCAGCACAAATCCAATTCTTTGTAAAAGGGCACGTGCGAAAACGAGAAAACGCCAAAATAGTCAGGTGACACTAAATCCCGACTCCTATAGGTCAAAGCGTGACAGGTGGCGTAGTCCAGGATGACAGTACTTTATGAAATAGTAAATTAACCAACCTTAAGAAATTGAAGTGAAATACTTAAACAAAATCGACAAATTCGTTTACATTTTAAACTTTCATTAATATTTTCGCATCATACCCAACATTCCCAAGAGAAATGTTATTCATGCGAAACGGCTAAAGTGCAGGCATAGACAGCATTAGCTATCATGATCATAAGCATAGGCTAAGAGTACTGCACTTTCGCTAACGTTCAATTTATCCTCCCGTTCAATCAAAGCTCATTATATGTACTTCGGTGAAGCTAATTGCATTAGCAAGTTAAGTATACGAGAGCTGTTGTGCGCATAAGCGGAATGTAATAAAGTGTTTAGTGTCATGAATTTTTCCATAGTTTGTTTAAAGTAAATATGAATGTGAGCGTCAAATCTGGCCCAGCCATACTCATTTCCATTGTACTTTGTACAAATTGTATTTATAAATACATGCAATAGGTTATAGGTGTCAGGTTTCAAACCTGGGATCCCATTCTTCCTTCCAAGTATGACTGTTCCATCGTTGATCTAGCTGGCGAGTCTGAACGAATCTCATCAAACACAACTTCATCATCGATGAACCATTCGAAGTGCATAGACACGTCTTGGACCGAAGAGTGATAATCGATATCACAGTGAAAACTTATCTCTGTAGCGGTTTCACTGTAAGACAGGGCCACGTCTGCAACATTAAGGAAAGTGCGGCTAAAATCTCAAAGATTAACTTTAAGGAAACTACTTTCAATGAAGCTATTTTTAATGAGAATATATGGGACTCCTCGACCCTTCACTCAATATTAATGGAAAAGGCCAGTCAACAATTTTTACGAAAATAAAAGTTAATAAACTTTACTCAACTTACGTGTTGGTGTGGTCAACTGGGGCCTTGTTGTCGAAGTACACCAGTCGTAGAGCCATTCAGGGCCATGGTAAGCCCATGTTGTGTACCAACATGTTTGCTGACTGTAAACGAAAGACGTGGATAGGAGAAAGCATAGAAGCTTTCCTGTTCTTAGCATCTTCATAACTTTTGGTAGTGTAGGCAAGACGATAATACTACAAAGTCATATCGAGGCTGTATTTACACCATTGATTGCCTTGGCAATAGGGTAAATCATTTCCTTAAATAGCCATACTGCTGAACAGAACAGCTTCACAAAAAATGACAATGTAGTCTCCTGCCGAGAGAAAAAAAATCCCATGTTCGGTCTTTAATTTTCGATACCACGGTCCTACAGGGACCGTGTCGATACTTAATGTTGTTATGCGGGTAAGTGCTTCTAAATCTACGAAACACGCTGTTTTTGTTTATTTAAAATGGCAGGTGTAATGAATGTCTTTTCAACTTACAGATATCAACGAAACAAAACACATTGTCGAATATTTACTACGATTTACGCGTAATAATACTTTAGGATATGCTGTGATACGTACAGAGAAACAACTCACGAAGGCATGTATTGTGCCGTTGTCTTCAGGACAAAGCGATCTATCCCGCAAATGAATAGCTATTAACACAAAGAAACATTTTAGGCTGTAATTGTGATTAATTATCGGTAAGCTTACTTCCAACGTCCGACCATGAGTAAGAAGTAGTTAAATTTTACTTCAGTCAAATGCTTAGATTGTTTTGCTGGTGACCGATCAAGGACCAGATTAAAATTGATACTACGGGATTATTATGATTTCGAAATTCGGATTCATAAATACTCTCTACTCTAAATTATGAGTCACTCACATAAACGTTACGTTCATGAAGAAAATGTATTCATATAATGCATCAATCTTAGAAAAAGTACTTCAAGGTAATTTGCGGGCAAATGAGGGTTTTTGATCCGTCATGTCACAAAATAAATACTTTCCGAAAGTACATGGCAGCGAGACGTTCGATATGTAATAAATACTTTAGGCGTGCTTCTTGTAAATGCTTTGTTCTGTATAGCCTTTCATATCAATAATAGTGGAGCAGGGTCTTTGTGAATGGCCAGTGTGTGCTACTTCGTATGGCTGAGTTGGTTTCCGCCAAGTTGATTAGGTCCCCTATTTACACTGAAAGACTTCAGGTGAAGCAATGTACTTCCGCCGTGAAATAGAATGATGTTCATTTAAGTAGGTAGAGGGCTAAACATATTCTGTCGCAATATTGTATGACAAGCATTTCGATCTGTAGGTGAAGTCAAACAGGATCACTAAACCTCAACCCAGGATAACCCTGAATGACTTCACTGCTGACATATTCTAAGGCCAGAGTTGCTAAAAATTAGTTCTCACTCAATGTAGATTAAACTCTACGGACAACTGCTGGACCTTGACATGAATTAAATGTTTCTTGTAATTGTTACTAATACTATCTACTAACGAAGGATAACTTGTATCTGAAGTTGAAATATTTTTGATATGCAGAACAGACTTAATTGTCTCATCCGAGATGCTAATGACGCGTCTGCCACCATATCCCGTCTCATGACCTTAAATGCACTCGTCGCACGGGTCTGCATGGACGGAGTCTTTAAAATTTCTGGCTCAAGCCATCGTCTTACAAATTTAAAATCACGGCACAGCTATACCACTATGGTTACAAATAAACAAATATTAAATTATGATGAAGAGCAAAATAAGTTATTTCTTTTAGGCATAATAATGGACCGTTAGAGTAGAAAAGACATAGATCACGCAACTTACACACGATTTTTTCAGTCTTGAAATAACAGAAAAAATAAAATCAACGGTGACTCTTATGTTGGCAAAGTGTTGTTTTACCGCAGTGCAAACAGTGTACAAGGAAATGCCTAATACTTAATAGTTTACACGGTCATTTTCCACCTCAGTCAGCATGACCATGGTATGCAATAGAGTATTATATTTTCCGTAAAGTATCACGTTTTCAAAGTTGAAGTAAGTAGCTATGCTCATAAACACACCCCCTGTGAATAGTGCTTGTCTTTGCAAACAATGCTTCTTTTCCAAATTTATATACAGGCTCCGCAAGGAGAAGAGAGAAATAACTGTTTGTGCACACATTGTAACAAATTAACGCAACTATTTTTCTTGGTAACATTCGTACAATGTGACATGTACTTCACAAAGAACTAATTGATCCTTGAAGAAGGTGATCAGAAGGAGACTTTGATACCAATTGTGAGACAACAAGTATTTCAAAGAGTCTGGGGGCAACAACCCAGTCGCTGGCCATAATTTGACTTGGAATGAATATGAATTCAACGTTTAACATGTTTACCTCGCTTTTAGTGCCACTCTTACTTCAATGTTCCTTTGAAGAAAACCGCATCTCTATTCTACTCTTATGGGCTATCGTTGTGTCTAAAATAGTTTATTGTCTGTGAATGTGTAAGACTCGTAACCATAGTGACATAACTGTGCCGTCATTTTGGGTTTGTAAAACTATGGCTTTCTGCCAGAAATTTCTGAAGAATCCATCCGCGCAGACTCGGGAGATAAGTGCATTGAAGGTCATCAGAAGGATATGATGTACCAAGCCAGAACTGTTCAAGGTCATGATACTAGCGTCTCAGATAAGACAATAAAGTCTGTTCTACATATTCACAATGTCTCAACTTCAGATAAAAGTTATACTTTGTTGGCAGAAAGAGTCAATTAAAAATACACAACAAAACATTTCATTCGTGTCAAATGTCGAACAAATGTCTGCATAGAGTATGAATATCTACATTGCCCTAGGAACCAGTTTTTCAACAACTCTGGCCTTACAATATATCAGGAGTGAAGTCATTCAGGGTTATCCATTTAAGGTTCTAGCTTCACTACATCTATTCATCGAATTGTTTTTCATACAGGTCGATAATATTGCGACACAGACCTATACCTTAGGTATGACGCAAAGAGTCAGTCGTGACGAAGGAAACAACGATCATTCAGTTTTGAACGAATGCCAAACAGCAAATGCTTTGTTGCTGTTGTTGTTGAAGGGCTCAATTGTCTAATGAATGCTAGAATCCGCCTCGGGACATATATTGGTATTCTCGAGCTATTCAAAGTGTTAACACAGGATGGCGGTTATTTGGAATTTCAAATATCGGCAAACCTGGAGTAATTTGTTTCAGTTGTACCAAATTTTGGTGACCCCCGATTTTTATTCTTGGTTTTGGAAGTGAACGGTTGACAGATTCCTTGAAGAAAATTTAAGCAAAAGTTTTCTTTCACTTTTGAGGGCATACTATCTTAAGACGATACAGCACGTACGATGTTTTTCTTTGTTCTGTTAACCTTTCTGATAGTTCCGCGTGAAAGATCTTTGAGAGGTGGCCCGTTGAGACTAAACAGCCGACGTGACGGGATTGCGATCCCTTGTTTGCTTTGAAATGACATCACTTGGTCCTTACACACTAACTACAATAGTCCTTCGTATCTATACCCGGGCAAATCGTATGTGATTATATCTGTTTTCTATGTAAAGGCATTTTATTCAAATATCAAATGAAATGACGATAAGGTCTTATACGCTCTCAAAAACATCAACGGAAATAGTTTAAGCTTTGCATATGGCAAGTAATTAGCCCTTGTTCTAGATCTTTGATGAAACGCAATGCTGTCAATTATAGAAGTTTTGATTTGTTTAACTCTAATATTTTTGAGAAATCCTGGATTATCTCCGAGTAGGGTTGTGAGAAGACTTTTTCCATTGACATTTATAATTCACTAAAAAATGTGCTCCCTTCTTTTAGATAAATATGGGACAGCTGCTTTTCAAATTTCAAACAGTTAAGATGACAAAATGAGTAGTACGTGAGCAATTTTGGCTTGTAAGATATCTTGCCAAAATGAAAACAATGCGACCCCACGTTTCAACCATCCCTTGTTCCCTCTTTCCCCTCACCAAACTGCTTCTTTATACACAATGTTATGTTTGTGATACATGCTTGTGTGAGTCATGAGTATGCGCAAATAAACTAAAGATATATAATTGTAAGCCATGCGTACAAGAAAACAGCTATCGTGACTTTTGATTATTTAATTTCATTCTGGGACTGCGAGCGTTCTGACTTGTGCATTGTCGTAGGGGCTTTTGCTTGCGTAGGTGTTGCTCTATACTCAACGTAAAATAACACTGATGCAAAATCAAATAATTATTGCCAAGTAAAATGTACAACAGTATCTCTTAGCTCGATGAATGTAACTTGTTGTATAAGCGTACAATACTGTTCAACTCTACACAGCCTTCTCAAAAGAAAATAGAAATATCTAAACTGATTACGGTCATTTGGTATGAGTCACCATATAAAGACTACATAAACATGTTGACAGAGTTCCAAGCAGGTAATCCAACGATGCAATACAGTCATGAACAAAAAACACAACAGCACTCGTATACTGTATAGGCCTCCAACTGCTGTTACTCGATGGCTTCGCTGTTCACATACGCGACAATCTTTCTTCAGACAAACAGCAAACTGACTTCCCGACATTAATGACCAGCATTACAGGATACAGTGCTTGCATTTGTATATTCATTTAATAAAGTCAACTGCAAGCGAAAATCTGTCCTGGAAACACTCGACACAAGTTTTTCAACTTTTGCCAATTGCAAAATGCACATGACTGAGTACCTCGTTTCTTTTTGTTTGGCAAATTCTCAAAACAACAAGAAGAAAGCTAATCTCTCACGATGCAAGTCAATGACGACAACATAGCGTTCAAATTGACGGTATGTTACAAACTGCAACTGTCTAATATCAAGCTCAGTAATATTTACCAGACTGAATGACGATTGTTTTTTAGCATGAACACAGCATGAACAGGCATCTTAATGGCACTTTATGGACAGAGTCATCGAAGACTTCAAAGGGACCATAAATTACCAAAACACTAACAAACTTGTACCAAACTGAAGCATGAGTTGCTTTAGTTACACATCTTTATGGCAGTACAGGACGGATGGCTTGGATTAGAGACTCGATGTCTCACTCACTCAGAGCAAACACTTTATTGCGTTACTGCATCCGCCATATTGTTACTACATACACTGAATGAATAAACAGACTAAGTATCAAAGTATCATTGGTGGCGCTGTATATGCAATAGTATATATAAAACAAAGGATGCATTACATCCTGCTCTGCTGGTGGACAGAAATGACCTCGGGCTGTCTTTCACCCAGTTTAAGGGATGTATTCATTGCTTCGCTTCGATGAAGTTTGTATGCGATAGTGAATGTACGAGCGTGATGAACGCTTCACGAACTTTACAGTGTGTGGAGGGTTGCCGTCAGAACCAAATATGAACTGAAAATGCTCACGTGTTTCATTAAATATTGCAGTTATGTGAAAATTTGAACCTTTTCCACACGTGTGCAACTTCATTGAAAGTGTTACGGATAAACATAATGAAATATTCACGGCAGATTAATTCTAAAGGTCATTAACTATTCAAATATGTAAATAGCTGAAATAAAAATAATTAAGTCCTTTCACTGCTGTCATTGTAACACCACTTTATAAAGCAAGACATTGCCTTCGATCAAGGCCTTCAAACTATATATGCCAAACTGTGAAAGCTCTTAGATATGCAAATTATAAATTAGCTGACATGAAAATGCTAAATGACTTCCAATATTGGTATAAACCTGGTATAATAATCAGTGTACATAGCAAGTTTTGCCAACTTTGATCACATAAATCCAAGTATATGTCCCCAATTAAGAACGTTCATTAAATATCTTTCACAGCTTGGTGTGATCAACATTTGTAGCAAATCTCATCATTGTGTGCAATGTATATCCGTTTTTTCTAAAATAATTAATCATGCAAATGGGCACAAAGTAAGTAAGCCACCCCACCAAAAATTAATTACTTCTTGCCATTTACACTATGTACCAGATTTGATTCTGATCTGATGATCCGTCTTTGAGATATTGAGCACACAGACACACAGACAAAAAGATAGACAGACATCAGCTCACGTATGTGAACACGTGAGCTAAAAACTGTAACAACATAACTCGGTTATTGAACCAATCTTTTTCGAGATTGCGAATTTGGCCGAGCGGTTTTGTCTGTGGTTTCTCCTCTAGGTGACTGGGTACCGTACGTTGTGAGTTCGAACCTGATTGAAACCACCGTATTTTTTACCCTGGGTTGATAGCTCTGCTGGTGGACAGAATTGTCCCCGAGGCTGTCTTTCGCCCAGTTTAAGCGTTGTATTCATTGCTTTGCTTCAATAAAGTTTGTGTGCGATGTGTGAAAGTGAGCGTACAAGCGTGAGTGCTTCACTACCTCCTAGCGTGTGGAGGGGTCGCAGTCAGAAAAATTGTAACAACTTAACTTGGTTATTGAACCAATCTTTTTCGATTTGGCCGAGCTGTTTTTGTTTGTGACTTCTCCGCTTGGTGACTGGGTACCGTACGTTGTGAGTTCAAACCGATTGAAACCATCGCATTTTCCTACCCTCGTTGATAGCTCTACTGGTGGACAGAATTGTCCCCCAGGCTGTCTTTCGTCCAGTTTAAGCGATGTATTCATTGCCTCCCTTTGACAAAGTTTGTGTGGGATGTGTGATAGTGAACGTACGAGCATGAGTGTTTCACGAACTCTACAGCGTGTGGAGGGATCGCAGTCAGAAAAATTGTAACAACTTAGCTCGGTTATTGAACCCATCGTTTTCGAGATTCGGGATTTGGCCGAGCGGTTTTGTCTGTGGCTTCTACACTAGGTGACTGGGTACGGTACGTTGTGAGTTCGAATCCAATTGAAACCAGCGTATTATGATGGATGGCAATTTACAATCTCCTTTAGCAGCATGAGATTGTCGAGTGTCAGTCATTAAATTTGATGAATGCATGGATGCAACTATCTCAGTTTAAATTTCTATACCTTAACCGTATATCCTATTGTTAACACAGTACAGTCACATATTCGGTAATAATAATACAGAAACGACTTTTTGCAAGTCTAATTTTATTATTGCATCAAAATCTTTGAGTCGCTGAAAGATATACCAGTGCCTGGCATCGACTTGTCCCGATTCCAACTTTGAAAGTCATAAACTTTATGCTTATGATTTTCCTGTTACATAATCAGCCTACAGGAATGAAAGTCCCGGAGGTCATCAGCAATTTTCAAGGCAATTAACCCATTATTTTTTTCGAAAGCTGTTCCACATATAACGCTTCCTGCCATTCAAATCAGAAACATTAATCTCATCAGCTTCCATGATGATGAGACTGTACGATTTAAGCATACAGTATCAGGGGGACGATTAAAATATCCCAAATTGTCCCGTTTCAGTGGATGTTAAAGGGGCACATTTGTAATTATTTGATATCAAAAGTGACATCTTGTGCTCACACTTTTTATAAGCCCTAATTACGTCAACTTTGCATAACATTATATGAAATTTACTTGTGACTCCATAGTTTAACGGAGTGCAGTCGTCTACCCTTTGAAGATAGACTATGACTGGAATATTACATCTTGAATTCATGACAATTGTCGTTCATTCATTCATTCATTCATTCATTCATTCTTTATTTGTCATGTAATAGTTACACGAAATTTTGTGTACATTGGCAGAAGACAAAAAGAAGAAATTAATATAATGCATGAAGACTAACATACTTATAATTACCTATACATACATTTACACAGAAACGCATTAGGTTACAACTAATTTAATAGACTGATTGACCTTGGTACAAAGCTATGCTTAAATCTATTTGTACGAGAATGTTGAACCCTAAGGCAACGACCACTTGGAAGGTATTCGTATTCTGTATGGAGTGGATGATTCAGATCTTTCAATATTTTCTTTGCCATCTAAATAACTTTATCTTTGTATACCTCTGAGTTCTGCGCAAGTTCATCCCGGTTGTCATCAAGCAGCTTTTTACATATTTTTGTAGGGAGATTGAGGTCTTCTTTGAGATAATTTGATAGCAGATCGTAGAAAGCGGTGCTAGCATAGTTGATAATAGATAATATTGTTGAGTTGAAAAAAGAGCAATTACACTTGAACTTACAATTAACTTTCTCATCGATCTTACAAAATACATTCGTTTGTTTACCTTTCTCAGTTGATTTTCTACATGTTGTGAGAATGACGGTTTACAGTCGATCATACAGCCTAAGTATGGATATGCTGACACTCTCTCTACCTTCATATTATTTATCACAACTGACTGTTTTTTCATTTTGTTTCCTTCTAAAGTCCAGAACAAGCTCTTTCGTCTTTGACACATTAAGATCTAAATAGCTGTCATTACACCAGGTGTTAAAAAAGTCGAAATCAGAAATAGAACAAGCTTCAGACTGTTTGTTCACCGAAGAATTGCTCTCGAGCTGAAATAATGGGTTTTTCAAACCTTTGATAGTACCCCTTGAATTGATAAGACGCTGAAAGCACAATGCCTCATTGTTATTGGCAGACCATTCGTATAACAGTATTTGTTGGATATCTAAACCTTTGAGGCAGATCCCCTATAGCAATCTCCATACAGAGATTGTGCGCGGCGTGGATAATTATAATCTAGCTAGGGAGTCTCAGCAGTAGCCACACTACTGGACGCGCGGTGAACGACTCGGAGACGCTCTAGCTTTGTTAGAATTATCCGTACTGCTGCTATACGGCCAATCTCTGCGTGGAGATTGTCCCTATAGAAATGACTTTTCTATTCCTGAATAAAGACTAGGAAAAGATTTCCCAACTTACATTTCAAAATATTACCACAAAAGAATTCCTTGCATCACATTAGAATAGGTTGTAGTCTAACTTGGATGAGACATAAAGGATTGCCTGTGTATGGCAATTTTAAATTTACTAACTTAACACCATGCATCACATACAAAAGTGGAATCTCTTGTAGCTAGGAACGCGAATTCAGATTGAAGTAAGGGTTCGAAAGAATATTAATAGTTCAGATTAGACTTAATAGTTTTACGTTATTTTTGGTAGTCTAAATCATTAAAATATATAGTTATCAATTGACGTCTACAGTAAAAGTTATGAAACATAAACAATATACACGAAGTTCTTAAGGATTGAAGGCACATGAATAGCGCTTGTACACAAGACTGCTACTTGCTTGCGTTGAAAGAATTGTATCAGTTTTGTTAGAATAAAAGCTGTCAGTGCATACTGTTGATGTTACTGACGATAATAAATGCAACCTCAGATGTTGTATGTTGTATGGAATGCCACCAAATGTCAATATGGACATTTGTCATATGCCGATGCCCTGTGTTGTGTCTGTACTGAGTTCAGTGACATGATATATCACGTTGATTTGCATATCAATAAAGTGATACCCCCTATTGCTTTGCATATGAAAGGAACCATCAGCGCTTCTCTCCTTCTTTCAATTGGATATTTGCATATGACAAAAAGTGATGCAACCTGTTGCTTTGCATTAGAAAGCCTGGTACTGCCTGTTGATTTGCATACCGGACTAGTTCAAAATGGTGGCGCCCTAATCAAAACAAACCAATGGTGTCCGTCAATGATTTTGATTTTGACTACGGTATCGGGGACGATCTCCAAAAGTGGGATGGTTTTGAAGCAAAGGAAATTAGGGGTAACTTAATAAAACACATTTGTCTATACCTGATCCACCTGCTGCAAATTCAAAATTTACTCTAACTGAAAGAGCAAACAGCACCAAACTGACAGGTCGATGACCAGCTGTTCCCTCCGTGCATACATACATGTACAGACCTGCAGACGACAAGCAATAGTGTTATCGACGCCCGGCAGATTCAACAGCACAACTTTCAAAAATAAAATTAATCATGATAAATGTGTTTGAAAAAAGGCTATTACAAACCATTTTCCCTTATCGATTTTGAAGTAAAATGAACTATTTCTTACATAATTCTCGTCATTTGATATATTTCGTGGTTTTCGTGAGACATCGGTAAAATGGTCACTATGACCATGACCTTGTTTTTCTACCAATTCATCCTCCTACTTACCTGTCACTGTTACCTTTTGGTTATCTCATTTGCTGCCTTCCAGAACGAGGCAAAAATTTAAATACACGTGATCTCATCCCAGGCGGACACCGCCATGAGGTTCAATATTCAAACAATTCTCACTTGCCTCGGTATGTGTAAAAACACCGTTGTTCAGCCTTCCAGTAAATGGTATTTTGACGTCGGGTTTTTGCTCTACTGTTCCTTCCTGGGAGCGTGAGTTATGGTATCATCTATTTTTTCCTGTTTATTTATTCTTTTTTATCAGTCAGTTTGGTTTTACGGTAATTTTTCAGGCCGTTTGAAGTACTGCTTTGAGTTTATGTAGCAAGTGTGTGTTGCTATTGTTTGCTGTCCACGCTTTTGAATGCAGTGACGTGTTTGGTCAGTCTGCAGCTGTGCGAGCCAGTTTCTCGTGCATTGTGCATTGTAGTTTATGGTATTTATCGCGCTGGTTTTTGTGTACTGTAGGTTTACCGGTTCTGCTTGTATCATGGTCCTATGCGATGTTCCTGCGAGTGACGGTTCTAAGTTTTGCGCTACACCTAGATGTAGGAAGATTATTCCTGCTGATGACAGCCATGACAAGTGTCTTACATGACGTAAGTGTTCATAGGCTAAGCCTTGTGATATTTGCAAGGACTGGTCGGATGAACTGTGGCGCATTTTTACTAATCCTCAGTTGCTGCAAGGTAAGCAAACTTCAAAAGTTAAGCTTAAGTCTCAGAAGGACAAGTCCAGGAGTCGGCTAGTAGTGCAGCTGTTAGTTTGCCCTCTGACGAGTCGTATGTTTCCAAGGACGAGATTGAGGGTATTCTGGAAACTAGATTTGAGCAATTTTCGGAGAAGGTTTCTTCTTTGTTGGCTTGTTTTCTTGCAGAGTGCTGGTGTAACAGAGGGCAATCATGTGGAGCCCCAACACCAAAAGCACAGTCTGAATAGGGATTTACATGTGGACCCTACAGAGGTGATAAGTAATCAGGAGACGGCAGCTGTGTCGGGAGTTGTTCCACAGCCGTCTTACAAGTATAGAGATCCTGATTCTGTTTCTTTGTTTGCTCCGAGTGATCTTGATGAGAGCGCAGATGGAGACAGTCATTCTATGTCTAGGTCACGGGATTATTTGCAAAGTGACATTGCTCATTCTGACAGTCTTTCAGAAATTTCTACTGCTGATGCTGACATGTCAGAAGCTTTGTCTGGGAAATGGCATGACATTATTAACATTATTGGCAATGTGCTTGGCTGTACAAAAGATGATAGCAATCATGGTCAACGTCAGTCTTTTTTACTTGGTGGAGATAGTACAGTTACAGGTGCTCCTCGTTTGCCCATTGAGGGACTGATTGCACAAAGATGGACAGCTATTGAGAAGAGTTTGCCCAGATTGTCAAAGTACACAAAGTCTGTAGACAAGAATTTCAGGTTCCTTGAAAAAGACTTTTAGGAGTTTGCCAGAGCGCCTAGTGTAGAAAGTTTTGTCCACACTAAATTGGCAGCTGATAAGAAACATTTTTCAGCTAAGGATTTGAGAAGTTTTACCCATAAGGCTGATCTTGGACATCATATGGTAGATAAAGCTCTCAGAGTTTTACTGAGATGCATTTCACATTCATTGTTGGCAACCGCTTTTGTACATACGGCAGTTTCGCCAGGTTCTAATATTCCTGATGACCAATTGTCTGAGGGTTTGGAATTTTTGCAGTTTTCTTTAAGTTCTTCAGCAGATCAACTCTTGCATGCCATTGCTTTGTCAGTTTCTGCCAGAAGGGAATTATTCCTTGATCAGATGGAATTTCCAACAGTCAACTCGAAATCGTTTGACTAAGCTTCCTATTCGGGGTGATAAACTCTGCCATGGAGAAGTCTCAGATATTTTTTCATACCGAAGCTGAAGCAGCTAGAGATGTTAGGAAAATAGTCTCCCTCTCCAGACCACGTCAGGGAGTTAAGCGACCTGCTTCTTTTCAGCCCAAGTCGCAGCCTTCCGCTAAACTTAACAGACTTTCTTAAAGTGTTCTGTTTCTGCTATACCTAGTAATTACTTTAAGGGTAAAAGGGATAAGAAGAGCTTTAGACCACCAGTGCCACCCTTTCCAGATAAGCCCAGAGACCATTCTTTTAAACATTGACGGTTTGCCAGGGGCTCAGTGTGTAAATCTAGCACAGTTATATATTCAAATTCCTTTTCCTGAGGTGCCAGTTTGGGGAAGATTATCTCTTTACAGTCAGCACTGGGCCAAGATAACCAACGACCCGTGGGTTTTAGCGGTAGTTTCAGAAGGTTATCGCTTGGATTTCTTCAAGTTCCCGCTCTTACAAGCAAGGTTATAAATTTTCCTCTTCCATCGGATTTAGGGAAGAGAAATGCTATCCTTCAGGAATAGAATCTTTAATCTCAAAGAGGGCTGGCTATCGAATCTGTCAAAGACAGATCAAAAGGTGTTTACAGCTCAATGTTTCTAATTCCAAAGAGACAAGGGGGTTGGAGACCAATTTAAATCTCCTCCAGATTAACCATTTTCTCAAAAAGAAACACTTCAAGATGGAAAATCTACGTTCAGTTTTATCAGATCTATCAAAGGGGATTATGCAGTTTTAATCGATCTAATTCACCCAGACTGCAGACATTTTCTCAGGTTTGCAGTGTAGGGCGAGATGTTTCAGTTCCGGACACTGCCTCTCAGTCTGTCGTCAGCACCCCCTGTGTTTACTAAGGTCACAGCAGTTTTGGGTGCCTTTCTTCGAAAGCAACAAATTTATGTCCACATGTATCTAGACGATTGGCTAGCCAGGCAGACGCAGATCAGGTTATTGCAGCGGGATACAGCACGTATTTTAAGGACAGCTGTCAGTCTAGGCTGGCTACCAAACGAAAAGAAGTCAGCACTTTGCCCCAGTCAGAGCACTCATTATATAGGGGCGAAAATAGATTTGGAGGAAGGGATTGCTACTCCAATGCTAGAGCATTTTAAAGCTATTTGCGAAATGGTAAGTCATCTCTTGCCCGGCAGTTTGCAGATGGCGCGGCATTTCTTCGCCTCCTAGGTCTTATGGCATCTTGCGTTCAGCTCATACATTTGGCAAGGTTTAACATGAGGCCAGTTCGTATTTTCCTTCTGTCTAAGTGGAGACCACATCAGAATCCTCTCAGTCATCCTATAAGTGTAGACGCCTTGTTAACACAACATCTTCATTGGTGGACCAACAAAGTCAATTTCTTCAAGGGAGTTTCAATGTCCTTGAGCCCTCAAAGGTTACAATAACCAAGGGTGCTTCAAGACAAGGTTGGGGGCTCATATCGGAGATTTGACTATTTCAGAGACAAGAGTACATAAACTTTCTCGAGCTTCAGGCAGTATGGGAAAGTTTAAAGGCCTTCGTCCGTCATATCTTAGGGAGATTGGTTCTTGTAAGGTCAGACAATTCAACCGTAGTATCATATTTGAACAGGCAAGGGGGAACATGGTCTCCATCTCTCTGCATCCTCACTTGGCATCTAATGAATTGGTGCATTATCAGAAATATCAGGATCAGGGCAGCTCACATACCAGGCAGGTGCAATCTGATAGCAGAGCAGAAGCAGTGGATGCTTTCAGTTCCCCAGACAAACATGTTTGCATACGCGTTTCCTCCAGTGTCTCTGATTCCCAGAGTACTAAGCAAGATGAGACACGAGGAGTGTGTTGTCATTCTGATAGCGCCGAATTGGCCAAGACAACCGTGGTTTCCTCGATTGCTGGAGTTGCTAATAGAGATTCCAATAAAGCTACCAGAGACCCCAGACATTCTGAGCCAACCGTTGTCGGGTTTTCTTCACCCAGATCCAACAGTTTTCCAGTTGTCTGCTTGGAAACTGTCAAGAAACGTTTTTGCTCAGAGGGATTTTCAGCGAGAGCTGCAGAATATGCAGCGAACTCTAGTAGATCATCAACCATTAAATCATACAATTACGGGTTCAGAGTATTCAGTGATTGGTGCAAAGAACATGATGTCGATCCATGCATCCACCTCTAAGTTCTGTGGGTGATTTTCTGGTTTTTATTTTTGAGGGTAGAGGTCAAAAGCCCCAAACTATTTCAACATATCGTTCAGCGTTGAGTTCTTTCCTTGCGAGTTATGGTGAACAGTGTGTAGGTCAGCATCCTCTTTTGGATCGTCTGATTAAAAGATTGTTTGTTAAGCGTCCTCCTCAGAGGAGACTTCTGCCTTCTGGGAGTCGTCCATTAGTGTTAGACTCATTAAAGCCAGCTCCTTACGAGCCTATTAGTGAATCTGAGTTGAAGTATTTGACTATGAAGACTGTTTTTTCTCATAGCTGAGGCATCTGGGCGTAGACGTAGTGAGATTCATGCCTTGTCTATCAACAATGCTTATCTCAGATGGGAGCCTACAGGTGTTAGATTGTTGCCTAGGGCAGGTTTTCTGTCAAAGAATGAATCTGTATCTCGTGTTGGTACAGAGATATTCATTCCGAGTCTTGAAAATATTTCAAGTGATCCTCAGGATAAACTTATTTGTCCTTGTAGGGCTCTTCGTTACTACATTAAGATGACTACCCAACTTCGTGGTATTACAGAACAGTTGTTCATTTAGGTGTCTCCAGGTCAACATGGACCAGCGTCCAAGGACACTATGGCTGCCTCGTGGGCTTTGTTCAAAGGTGTTTCAGTGGATGACATTTGTAAAGCTGGTTTTTGGCTTCTCCAAATACCTTTATTAACTTTTACCTCAATGATGTGCCTATGGAAGCTAGTTTTGCTTTAGGTTCTCTGAGGTGTGGCTCTACCTAGGTTGGGAGAATTTGTTTGACATACCCTCCTCCATTTAAGCTTTGGATTCTGTGTAACCCAAAAGTAACAGTGACAGGTAAGTAGGAGGATGAAGCAGAATGAAAGTTTCTCCCCCTCCCAGGAAACATCTTTCTGCAAGAACTTCTACTTACCTGTCACTCCTCCCTCCCTCCTCCCCACTATTTTGATAGTCTATGAGGTTGAGAACTGTTTGAATATGGAATGTCATGGCAGTTTCCGTCTGGGATGAGATCACGCGTATTTAAATTTAGCCTCGTTCTGGAAGGCAGCGAATGAGATAACCCTAAAGTAACAGTTACAGGTAAGTAGGGGTTCTCGCAGAAAGATGTTACCTTGGGGGAAACTTTCATTCCACCAATACGACCCGACCACGAGGTGATACCAGGAGGCCAATGTGACTGATGCCATCAGCGATCATTTGTCGAAGTTGTATTTATCTACCAGCTTGTGATACCTGCCAAAAAGCGTTTGAATGTAGAGACAACTACTTTCTCTGGTATAACCTTGATTTAACAGTTTGTATGAGAGATGGCCATGTCTCTCTGCAAAATCACCATATGAGCTGCATGCTCTTGCATATCGAATAAGCTGGGAAATGTGTACCCCATCAACTGGTGAGAGTGGAATATAAGTGACTAGTGTGGGAAATTGATGATACTAAAGTTGAAATCATCTCTCTTGTCATACAGCCTAGTAGAAAGGTGACCATTAGAGTCAAATTCAAAGGAAAATATCCAGATATGAATCAAAATAGGCCGTTTCTGTAGTTTCTTTATCTTCAATTCTGGAGTATAAATCATAGTAAGGTAGTCACTGACTTTGGAGTTATTCATTGAAATAACATCGTCTATGTATCTAAATTTTAGGTTGAAAGTTCTAGCCACAGGGACCTTTTTTCTGTTAGATTAGGTTGGATAAATTCTGCCTCGTATGGGAACAGAAATACGTCGGCAAGCAAGGGAGCACAGTTAGTACCCACAGGAATTCCTATAGACTTATGGAAAATATATCCTTCAAATTCAAACAATATGTTGTCGATGAGGAAATCGAGCATACTGATAATGTCTTTCTCAGTATAAAAAAAAAACTTTAGCTTTAGTAATATTTTCAACAACATATGTAGAATTATACCCTAATACTACATATTTGTAACGGCGTAGACTGTTTATGTAGCAAAATGCTTGGTTGATGATATTTTAAAGCGTTCTTTCAATTTATCATGTGGTGTTGTAGTGTGCAATGTGGAAATATCGAAGTTTTATTAGATGTTATTTTTGAAATAGATCTTGATTTGAAATTATTCAGGAGTTCCTTCGAATTTTTTAATATCCTAATTTGATTTATACCACTCCGAGAACAGACAACATCACAGTATGCTTGAAGTCCCCGTTTAACTGACTGTGATAAATGACCGGTTGAGAATCGTTGTAACATTACCGATGGACTACAGAGCAACTCACATTTTTTCAGGTGATTTGAAATGTAGCTGGCGGTATAAGTGCCTTTGTGACGAGACTGTAAACACAGTTTCAATTGTGATTTAGCGCTAGAACACATGAACGCGATCTCCGTCAGATAGATGGAAAGGCGTATTACATGGGTCGGAGAGAGATCGGAGTAAGAGTAAGCTTTAAGCTTATATTTGTTGGAATAAAGATCAAAACATGATATTATAGATATCTGATAAACTACAGTAGCATGAAGGTCCTAGTAAGGAATATATGTATCGTCCACTGGAAACACATTATAGATATTTTCTACAAAACAACCTTTTCGAAGCATAAACAATGTTATTCTGATTACTGTATATAAAAACTCCAGGAGTTAGTTGAAAAATATTGAACATTTCCTTTTAAACTTGGACGGTCATGATTGGCCTTTACTTGAATGTTTGCCAATGCATCTCACAACTTAAGGAATTATTGGGTGGAAACTCAATACCAATAGATTTCAAAACTATAAATTCTGTGAAGTTAATGATACATCACTCATTAAGTTACCGCCTGTATAGTATACATGTTCTCATCTTGAAACGGAAGTAGATATGCTGAAACTCCTGACATTCGTGGCACAGATATTATAAAGATAGCCTAAATGAGATTACAATACAATTTTAAATGATTGAAGATTTTTACGTTGCATTAAGGGAAAGGTGACATTAAGCTCGGTCCAAGTCAATAAATTCAAAAATAAAATCGTTCCAAACAGCTTTTCACGAATAACTTTAAATGTGTTTGCCATGGCATTTGCTTAAAGTGGTATTATTTACATTTTTAACTTTTACTGCAGCATGCTGAACAATTCCATGAAGTAACGAAATAAATTTGCCTAGTTGCCGACACATTTTACAGGCATGGTCCATACTAGGTTCACCCGAATTGCAATTCGCCTGTACTGTGTTCAGCCATATTGCCATTGAATTTATCGTTAAAAGACTTAATTCATGCAGTCTTGATGTGTCACAACAGAATGTATAATGATTGAACACGATTTAAACTAATTTGGGATAATTGGATGGTGAACTTATAATTTATGTCGGTATAATCTGCAAATATAAGCTCATTTGCTTTTCTCTTTAGGCAATACACTTTGTTATGAGTAATTTGTAATATTGCAACATTCAGCCATAGGGCACCTAACACTTTTGAGAAATTCGAAAAATATGAAGATCCAACTACCCTAAATTAGTTCAAATCGTGTAATTGAATAAATGACTTAAATCAACGAACAGTTCAAAAAGTGAAAAAAATATTTTGAAGGATTTCACATTGACATGGACATGGTTGATGTGTCAATTCCAAAGGAAATGTTGTGTTTTGGATTCTGGAAGGCAGTTAAATGGTCAAATAATTAAGCCGAATAAAATATCCGTGGCAAACATACGTTAAAATTGCTGTGATGGATCCATGCGAAACGACAAAAGTTATGAACGCAGTACTATTCGATATTTACAGACCTGCCATAGTTAATCGAAATTTTTGACTGGTCTCATTATACTTTTCAACATATTTTACGGTTTTAATTGATCTTGTTTTCAAATAACATATATACATCAATTGCTGTACTGTCTATGATATATCAAATCTGACTGATATTTCATTTCGTCGATTTCGCAATTTATCTCTTCTTAAGAAGTTACGCATCATGATACAATTTGACACCTGTGTAGAGATGCTTTCGAGAAATGCACATCAAACTGCACCTATCGTTCATTAATATTTCAAATGCGTTCGTCCGGTTATATTGCTATATAAGACTTATTTACTTGCTTCATTTTCTTTGCATGTATAATAGTCGGTACGAAGATTCATTGCTGTCTACATCTTCATCAATCTTACTTTTCGCCGAGCTCCATGTTACTCCAGTCTATCCGCAGAACCAAGCCGTGTCTTTTTCTTTCCCTTCCTGTCATAATAGAAAGCATATCACAAATAAGTGAGCGTTAGCTGCATTTTAGGGAAAGTTCATCGTACGGAATTTAATGCGAGCTAGCTGTTGTCTTTGTATAAACGACTGAATAATAATAATGCCGTATGGTGGAGTATTTTTAAAGGATACATACAAAGACCAGCTTTAATGAAAGACGTAAGATTTTTATGAAATTCGTTTGGGTTTTTCAAAACGATTAACATATTGCAAAATACAAACTGCAAGGACAAGGGTATGAGTGCAAATCCCTTTTTTCATAATGGCCCTCACAAAGAGAAAATACCACACCATGTCTTAGGACCTAAAACATAAAAAGTATAAGACGTTGTATCAGTTCATAACTGTCGTAGGGTCACGGCATGGTTCAAGATAACAAGTAAAACCCCTCAGATCTGACCCTGACGAATCAGTCGACATGCGGTTACCGAAAAATAATGTGAATGCCGGCAATACTTCTTTGAAGTATAACCGCAATATTATTATTACTGTATGTACTGCATCAAATACAGTACGTAACTATGGATTGCCTTCTTACATGGTACCGAATACAGCCAGGAATACCACCTGCAATGGGCAATACAATCTTGCGATCGAAAAATGAAAATGAAAAAAGAAAATTTTGGAGTAGTAAATACATTTTAGAAAGAAAATACGCCATTCATCGTTATGGTTTAGGAGTTATCATGAAGACAATAGTAGTTGATATTACTTATACGTTGTAAATCAATTGTTTGATATACCTTTGTCACAGGCTGGGTCATCAAGTTCATAGCATTCGCCATCCACAATACAGATATCTGTCTGTAAATAAAAAGGCACACGTATTGGTTGTCGGCCTGTCAACGTTGTCACAGCAAAGAACACAATCTGCCTTTCTGGTGAAGAATTCACCTTAAATTTCTTCACAGTCACTCTGTTACAATGGAAGAAATACGAGTTCCATAGCTTTGTTTATACCTAGACTAATTTCGAGCAATTCATAATCAGGTTTAACTAGATATTAGCAAAGCCTACATCTTGAACATACTTAATATTAAACATTGTTTCATTATCGCTCACACGCCATTGACATATACCTCTAAACCTCTTTCAGTTGCAGTGGTGACGAATGATTAGAAACGGAACAACTTTGAAGTTTAGGAAAAGAATGTTTTTACCCTTCGAGAACAAAACCCATGGGTTCCATTGCATACGTCACAATTAGCGTCGTAGATGATTGCCAGAACTTGGGCACTTCCAAGTACCATCGTTGCTGATAGAGACCAAGGCACCAACTGGCTGAGGGGCACCATTGGCGTCCCTTCGTCGTCTGCTGCCGACTTCGATAGGACATCGCACTTCTTCGTATGTTGCGTATGTAGCGGCGACCGTCTCTGTGTTCTCTCCAATGGTGAAGTCGGAATCAGATATCTTGTTGAAATATAAAGTAGTAGTGACGCCCGGATTTAAGTGAATCCAAAATACCTTGTATTTTGCCAATTACACAATTGACAATTCACAATGTCAAATGCACATAGCCCGTCGCCATATATTGCAAAGAGCTCGCAAATCGATTATCTTCTGATATTTTCATACAAAATTGATCAAACATCTGACTTTAAAAACCGTTAATAGATATGTGTAGATCAGTCTTGCTATACAATATTTGTTGGGATTATTAAAAAGCGGCTGCCTATATGAAATTTGACATTGTATCAAAACCTTGGCGTCATTTTATTTCAAAGCAAACAACAGATCATCAGTGGCACTGCAGCATAGACCATAGTATGGACGTATCATACGGATCATTATAAAAGCTGATATTTTCACGCCTTATTTTTCAGATTGAATCGCACCGGCCCTTTGAGAATAAGTAACCTTCTTCATACTATTTTTGACATCATATGTTTATTGTTCGTTCAGTAAATATGCTAGTTGCTTCTGACATAACGAAGGTTGATTGAAAACAATTATTGGAAGAAAAGGAAGTCATTTGCGATCGAGTGGCCAGCTACTGGTAAAATCTGGGATTGTTTTCTGACATCGCTGCTTCAAAATTTGAGCAAAACAAATTCCACATATGTGAACATAATCATGCGTACCTCTACAG